>NW_021635125.1:0-49772 GCF_004799145.2 Neltuma alba
TTCCCTAAATGCAATCTAATATTTTAGGACCTAAAACATCCAAAGACAAGCTACAGATTGAAGGTTAAAATTATGGTATCATATCATAAAAATTCGTGGATTTTGGGTTATGTAATATTATGCTATAAGTGCTGTAAATTCACTGACACCACCACCTTTAAGTGACATTTTGATTAAGTTCCTGAATGCGTTTAATTACGAAATTTGTCATGTTTCTAGATCACGTTCTGAGCTTCATTTTGATAGCTAACATGTTAAAAATGGCCAACTACATGATTTTTAATGATTTTTCAAAGTTAAGGTTCAGAATCTGGAAAAAGGGTTTTTGTTTAATAGACAGAGGTGACTTTCACAAAAACCTGATGCTTTTTCCAATATAATTGGTTCACAAGACTATTTTTCCTTGAAAAAGAATTCAAAGATATTTTTATAGAATCTTGAACCACTCCATTTTGATGTTTCTAGATTAAGTTATGAATTTTTTAAGTTGGGCCAGAAAACTAGATTTTTACCCGATGAATAGTGAAAATCCAAAAATTAGCGTTTTTGAGATAAAATTGAGTCCAAGACTATCCAATGTAGTATAAGATGATTTTAATTGAACCCTAAGACGATACGATAGTAAGGTGTAACACTCAACGCTAGAAAATACAGCTCCACTTTGTTCTTGTGGAAGAAGAGGACAATATTGGAGAAAAAGACCCAGGAGACCGAGGAAGAGGATAGAGCAAGGACCACTCCCAATATTTCTCTTCATGCAATTGAAGGAACAAATAATTGATGCGAAGGCTATTTGGGTTCAAGGATCCATCAAAAAATGTCCCATCCAAATCCCCAATGATAGTGGTAGTATGCATGACTTAATGGATCTTGGACTTGCAAAAAAGCTAGGATGGGAAGCTGATACAAATGAATCATCCTTTGTATTAGTCGTTAGTGGCAAGAAACTCAAAGTGCATGGACTTTGGGAAGGGCTCCATTGGAAAATGCAAAGCCTAGAGTTTGTTTTTGATTTTAGAATTTCAGATCTTAAAACTTATGACTTAGTTCTTGGTTTAAAATGGCTCAAAAGTATTAAAAATGCTTTTTGGGATTATGAAACCTTGACTATGTTTTTCTAGTATGTAGGAAAGCTGTAGAAGTTGCAAGCCAATATCCCAAATACCTACCAAATGGTGCAACTAGCAAGGATTGAGACTACCCATTTGAAGGAAGAATAATTGTTTCGTCTTCAATTGGTAACAAGAAAAGGAGCAGACATTCAATGCTTTGTTATTTCAGATATGGGCAGCATCATTCCTTCTAAATTTCAAGGGGTTTTGGAAGATATTCATGAAGTTTTCAAAGATCCTAAGGAATTACCTTCCTTGAGACAAGAGCACAATCACCCAATTGTTTTACAAAAGGGAACAAACCCTATCACACCTTATTTTTATACCTAATTTAATATTAATTGGAACCGTTTGGAATCACTTATCATGGCCTTGGGTTGGAAAAATTCAAGCTTTAAATTTCTTGAAATTCAGGTTACTATTTATTATAAACCTTACAAAGGCCAAATTTCAAAAATTCATAACTAATTCTAGAAAAATCAAAATAAGATAATTCTAAGTTTTATGGAAAGCTCTTGACATTATCTTTAAAGGAAAAATACTCATTGGCATCCAAAACTCATACATGAATCCCAGATTTCATTCAAAGTAGTACTGCTCATTTGGTCAGTTTTAAATTTTTCAGGATTTATGCTCAACTTTGAAAGGGAATAACTTTCTGTATAAAACTCCAAATTTTGTGAACTACCACTTGTTTTAATGCTAAAAATGAGATTTATAAGTGTGCCAAATTTAAGCTCAATACTTATCTAATTGATCAAAATCACATTGGTCAAACTTAACCCTTAAAAAGTCAACTTTTATCCTCTTTTTCATGAGATTCTTGGTTTCTCCTTTTCTTTCCTTTACATATAACTTTTTTAATCATATAACACATACTTAAATATAATTCCTTAGTCAATTGCTCCTAGGTAGAGCATCCTTAATCATTGATACAATATTCCAACAAAATTCACTATTATACATAACAATGTATATAATTACAAAACTTCATTTCAATAACAATAAACTTTATCATCCTACAAGTGAATTTCTTTCCTTTCTCCTTGGTTGATCCTATCCCTAGTTGGAGAATATTTAAATATAGAGGAATGAGATTTTATAGAAATTTCAATAGCAATTTGTCACATCTAGTAATATGGTAATTAGGAATAAGGATATTCCTAAACGTTTAAAGGCCAAAAAGGATAAGAAGAAATAGAAGAATTTTTGTAAAAAATAATTATTATGATTTTCCAAGTCCATTATGAAAGTTTGACTAATTAAGAAAAATTGGTCAAAAATAATTATGGAAAAATATTTCCAAGCCCCAAAAAAATTAAAAAATAATAAGGATAATATTTCTTGAGAATTATATGAAGATGTATAATTTTTTATTACCAAATTATTCTTGAAAAAATTACAAAGGAATTTAAGGATGATTTAGACTAATTTGAGGCCTTTTATTTGGAAAATTCCAAATAAATATTTCTAAGGAGAATAAAATTCTAAGAAAATTTCTATGATGTCCTAAGGAATTATAAGATGTTATGAAATTAAAAGGAGACCCTCAAATATTCAAGATTTTTCTAATTCTTTTGACAAGTGGAAAAATCACTAATGAGAAGGAAAATAGTTTTCCTTTTTATTTAATTAATGAGAATTTGAGATTGAGTTAAAGCGGGCATTTTGGGAAGGAAAAATAAGGAGAATAAATTATAGATCTAACAAAAAATAATTACAGAGACCACAGTACTGTAATTATAGAAAAGAAGTTAAACCTAGAGCAAAAGTACACCGATAAAGTGAAGACTAAAGTCTTACACTTTACTTGGCCCACAATTTGCCACTTGTCAAGCCACCAATAGAGAGGATTTAAAGTTGCCAAGTGTCAAGTCTTAAATAGAGAGGATTTTGACTTTTGAAATTAATTTCATTTGGCATTAAGTTAATTGAGAGAGAGGTTACCAGAAGAAATAGGCAAGTGACACATGGCTCATCATTAAATATGGAGGTTGGGATATTTTGGGCATTAAAGAGAGTTCATCCTCCCCCATTTTCATATATGAATTTTGGTCAAGAGGAAGAAGAATCATTGCCATCCATTTTTTAAGCTCAAGCAAGAAGAAAGACACTACCTTTGGTCAAGTAGCTTGGATTTGAGGTTAGTAGATGATCCTATGTTGTTTCTTGCTTGATTCTTTTGAGTTTGATAGTTCAAATTTTTGGTTCTCCTCTTTGTTTGGTGCTGGCTGAATTGATTAAGGGTTAAGGGAAGGAATTTTTGTTGTTAAACATGTTAGAATACTTGGATTCAAGGTTGTTTCAAGTGGTTTTATGTTGCTTTTGAAAAGAATTCATGGTTGAATCTTAAGGGGTACGGTTCAGCCAAGTTGAGAAATCCAGCCTAGGATGAGAGTTTCAAAGTTTTGATGCTTCTATGGTGTTCAAAATGGAAAAAGTGTCACACCTTCTTTAATGTCTCATTAGATGTCAATTGGAACTATTATAATGTGTTTCCCAACGTTTCCGGATGAAAATTTTCAATTTCAAAATTTCACCTTTGATTATGTTCGTACGTTGTTCATCGAATTTGAACCAACTTTGAAAATTTATAACTAATTCTAAAAAATTGAAATGAGATGGTTCTAATTTTCACAGGAAATTTTCTAAGAGTTCTATGGAGGAAAAATATTCATTGGACTCAATTCCATCCAAAAAAGCACCAGAAAATTCGACAAAGTGTGTTGTTTATATGGTCAATTTTCTAATTTCTAGTATTTTTGCCCAAATTTAGAAGGGCATAACTCTTAGCACAAAACTCTAATTTTAATGGTTTACTACTTGATTTAAATCAAAAAATGATATCTATAAGCCTGTAAAACTTCATGCCCAAATTCCAACAATTGCTCATTATTTTATGTGTCACAAAATTAGTCACTTTTAGGGTGTTTTTATCCCCTAATTCCACTTTCTTTAATATTTATTCTCGTTTTTCCTTGTCCTTAGCTTTGTGTCATCGTACCCTTCAATATTCCAATATTAAGGTATATCATATACACAAAGTTTACATCATATTATCTTTCATAATCCATTACAAGTTAACATCAAACTTATTAAAACATTACACAACTTTCCAAAATGTCATGAATTCTCTATTGCTCTTTCATCCCAAAGCCATTTCCTTGCCCTTTCCATCGGATGAATCGTTTCCTACTTTAGACATAATTTAACATCAAGGGAGTAAGAGTTCAAAGAAATTTCAGTAGCATATGAATTATAATTGTCATGTAAATCAAGCAAGTTCATATGTGACATGTTATACCATTCAAAGATATTCCCAAACATAGGAACTCATATCCGGTAACATGCAAGGAGAGGAACATTAACATTTCCCTCATTAGCATACCACAATGCATTTAGTCAAAGCATAAACCAATGTCATTCAATCAACCAAAAGCACAATACAAGTTCCTCCAACCCAAGCAATCAAGAAATCACTTTAAACAAGCAAGATAAAAAATCAAATTATAATTCAAAGCTACCTTTTTAATACTTGTCCAATTGGTTACTTCAAAAACAAAGCTTCCTCTTGGTTCCTCCTCACAATGCCTAGTAAACCAAGCATAAACATAGACCACATTAATTACAACACTTTAACTTTAACTTAACAATTTCCCTCCTTTTTCCTTTGATTTTTAGCAAAATGATTCCTTCTTTAGAATCAATTATCTCATGATTTAGTCCTACACAATTTTTCACGAGGAATTCAATGCTGCAATCAGATTTTTGAAAATCAAACTCCTCCCCCATGAATAGTAACTGGCTGAATAGGGGGTATTTATTTCTAAAAATTCTATTTTTGATTCTAATGATTTTAAACACCCCCCAACGACATATCCCTACACAAAAACATGTTTTAAAGCCATTGAAATCATCAAATCAAGCCAAAACAATTTCCTCTTGCATGAACAGTGCTAGGCTGAAATGTGTATATATACCCCTAGGTGGATTTTCTTCTAAAAACCAATCCATACACCACTTAATCTTGCTTATTCCACTTGGTATTTAAAGTCTCTATCCTTCCTTAACATCATATGAATGGACCAAAAATTTGACAGCATATACCCTTTATTTTGCAACTCAAAACCCTAACCAAAATAGTGTAGAACTTAGGGATAAGGGGGCTTAAACATACCTTGATGTTCTCTTAATAAAAGCTAAGTAATTCCTTGCCCAAGACACTTAAGAATTTTAGTTGATGAGTGCTGGAAACAAACTAATAGAACCTCCCCTTGTTTTCTATTTTCCAACATTTTTTTGGTATTTTAGGGGGGTATTTATAGAAAATCTGATCTGCCCCTTTCTCCCTTCAATTGGCTGAATTTAGGACACCTCAAGGGGTGTATGTGGCAGCCATCAAGTGCCAAAACAATCAGATCATCCTAAGTGGCCATAATCTAGATTATTCTACACAATTATCCCTTAATTTCCCATTTATTTTAATTAATTTTAGTGAGGTGTGGAAGTTGCACAAAATTAGACCCTTACTAGGCTTAATGTAGGTCCCACAAATGGTTTGGACTGGTCCAAAAAGATGGCCCACAAACCAAATCACTATTTTAAACCAATTTAAAACTTTATCGGTTATTATTCACTAGTAACACTCCATAATTTTTTTAGACCTCCAAAAATTTATTTCTCTCCATGATAATTCAGCCTTTAATATGAGAACATGATCTAAAAATTTTCATAATTTTTTGCCACCTCTAGATATTTATTTTGAATTTTCTCCGGTTAGGCCTTTATTAGTGTCACTACAGGAAAATAAATTCCCTAAAATTTATTCATGAGCTTCCAATGCCTAAAACTAATTTTATAAATTCAAATAAATATTTAGATAAATTATCTATTGTTTTTCCAAATTTATTGAGGCCTCTAACTACTTAAAATAATTATTTTCCTTCAATTTTTCAATAATTTCCCGAAAAACCTCTATTTACGGGAAATTCTATAATAATTTGCTTTCACCGTAATTTCACCTTTTGGGCCTCAACCGAGTTTTCAAAACTTCTAATTTATACTTTTCCCCTTTTTTGGGAATTTTCTAAAATTTTTCTCAAATTTTTCTGTTTTGCCCTTCTTAGACCAATCATTATGAAAATGCCAGCCTAAACCTTATCAAGGTTTCACATCAAAAGTTGTTTCATCTCCCCGTCTAGTTCTTATATTGACCCTCATCCTACTTTTTGACTATAGCTAAGTGAAAATTTTTGGGATGTGACAATTTTTCCCCCTTTTAAATAAATTTCGTCCTCGAAATTTTAAAACATACCTTAATTAAACACTTCTGGGTATCTGGCCTTCATGTTGTCCTCCTTTTCCCACATAGCCTCCTCCTAGGTTAGATCCTTCTAAATGACTTTGACCAATAGAATAGTCTTATTCCACAGTTGCTTAATCTGTCGATCTATCACTTTCACCGTGTCACCTTAAAGGTGAGGTTATCTCGCAGCTCTGTCTTCATACTTCAGGACATATGAGGGATCTGGATGATATTTCTTCAACTGAGAGACATGGAAGACATCATGAATTTGGCTCAGATTAAGGGGTAGGGCCAATCTGTAAGATACTGGGCCAACTCTTGATAAGATCTTGAAGGGTCCAACAAACTTCAGCGTCAATTTACAGGCCTTGCTTGATCTTCCTACACCGTGGTTGGAGAGACTTTCATAAAAACATGATCCCTAACTTCAAATTCTAGAGGCCTTTCCGTACATCGCCGTTGTAAGAATAGCTGATCACCCAAGAGGGGGGTGAATTAGGTGTTAATTAAAATTAAAAACCTTTTCGCAATGTAATAAAATTCATAAGAAATTCTAAGTATAAAAACATTGAATCGATATAAGCATAATCATAGTAGTAAAATGTTTAGCTGAAAATATAAAAAGGTAAGGGAAGAGAAGATGCAAACTGTGATTTATCCTGGTTCGGTCCTCACTGACCTACATCCAATCCCTAGGCTCCCCCTGAGATTTTCAATCGACTATCTCCCTCAAGTTTAACATGGGTACTTGAAAAACACTACAACCACAAGTTTGATCCGGGCACTTGTGACGCCACTTACAATTCTTAGACTAACCAGTCTATTCAACAGGAACCTCACACCGAGGTAAATACTCCCCCTTACACACCGTAAGGATACAATCTAATAATGATAATGAAGATTGAATATTTCTTCTCTCAAAGAAGTGATAGATGAATCTTAAGCACGTCTGGGAAACTCTCCTCTCTATCTTACGAATACATAAGTTTTAATCTATGAAGTATAGAGACAGGGAGTTTTCTTTCGGAGCTCTAAATGAGAATATGTTGATTCGGCATTTTAGCATTTGATGTTGTAAGCTCAGACTCTTCTCTTTTTTTTCTTGTTTTGAATGCTCTTCTGTTTATAGATGATGTTGGGTATTTGATCATTGAGCATTTTCTTCCCGTTTGGCTTGAAGAATATGACCGTTGAAACTAGCCGTTGGAAGCTTCTAACAAAAGTCGATTCTTTACATCATAAATTCGTTGTGGCTCTTTACCTAAAATAATCTTCCTCAGATCAAGTGATAAGTATCTAATAATCTTAGAAACAATAAGTTGGAAAACATGGAATCAATCATCAGATATTCAGATATTCAGAAAGTAAGATGAACTTACTTGATCGATGTCTTGATTGATAAAGCTTTGATCGATCATATTATCGATTAATTACATGAAGAAAAGATATAGCAGATATATGCAATTATCGAATAGATTATGGATCATATGATGATCGAATAGATGATTGATAACTGATGAAACATGAATGCAGTTAGCTTTAAATGAATTATACAAGGATAATCTTTTTCAAGTTACGTTTGCCTTCGTATCCTTTCAATAGAGAGTTATGTGTAAAAAGAAGGCTGAGAAAAGCTTAAAGATAAAAAGATAAAATATTTCGAAATCCTCGTGAAATGCTGTTATGAAATGAACTTGTACAATGATCGAACAAGTGATCGAACACTTGTTGATCGATCATGCTATCGATGAACAAGGTGTTATAGTAACAAATATTAAAGCAATAATAATCGAACACATTATCGATAAATTGATGATGGATAACCTTATTGATAAACAATAAGCAAAAGTATATTCAGTGAAAACACAAGCTATGTAGGTTAATCGAATAGGTGATTGATTAAGTAATGATCGATCAAGTGATTGATAAAGAGGTTTAATCCTGCATAGTCAAAGAACTGAATTATCGATCATGTTATGTGAAAAACAAGATAAACATGAAGTGCGGTGATCGATCATATTATCAATAATGAGATTATCGATCTCATGATCGAAGAATCATGGTTTAAAAGCGATGTGCTAATTATCGATCATGTGATCGATCAGGTGATCGATAAGCTACTGAAATAATTACCTGCACGCAAAGTTATGAAGCAATGTTCAATCATATTATCGATTAATGACTGATCGATAAGGTGATCGATAAATGGAGAATAAATCAAAACATAGAATGAGTAGAACGCATTACCATTTATCTGTCTTCTCATCGATAATCTATTTATCGATCATGTTATCAATAAATGTCTATTTATCCATAACGTTAACCTTGTTTATCGATCAAGTGATCGATAAATACATTTATCTATAACGTTATCCGAAAACCATTTATCCAACAGGTTACAAAACCTCAATAATGCATATGAAGATAAAATAGAAGAATTGAAGAGATAGTACCAGGAACTCAATAAAGTGATCGAGTATGTAGTTGCTTGATCAGGCTCAAGTAACATCTGATAATGGCTTTTCATTTCCTCATTTCTTCTGGTGCTTTTACTCAATAACATGTTTGAGTAGCATGTTGCTCGAGAGCTTAATCAATCAATGTAGAACTTATGGTCTTTGCCTCAATAAATTTGAATTATGATTCAAGCAAAACGAAGGTCAACTTTGAGTGATCATAACTCTTCCAATTCAACTCCAAATTTTGCAAATGACCTATCTCTAGAAAGCTCTTTGATTTTACTTTCTAATGCAACAAGAATCACCCTAAAATTTGTTGTAGTTACAAAGTTATCATAGTGACTGAAGGTCAGAATCAAGGTGTTAATCCTTACTTTAATGTTTTGAACAACATATCTCCCTCATATGAAACTCTTTGAAGTTGATTTTTGTGTCCATGAACCGTGTTATGAGTCTAGTTTCATATGAATTAAGTTTCACCTCAAACAGATTTGTGTTTTAAGAGATATTAGAGAAATACTGAACCTATGTCAAAGCTGAACGAAAACAGAGCATAACAGAGTATGTGTTTTATCGATAACTTGATTGATAAGTGGATGATCGATCAGTGATCGATAAATTCCCATGAAAATCACCTCTGAAGCTTATTTTCCATGTTTATATGAAGGGTGACTCAATATATGATTATACAACTTCCGGTTTGTGCATTTTAGCTTCTGATTGAGCCATTCAAACTTCTGATTGAGCATAGCAACCTTTAACATCAAATCTATGAACTTGAATCTTGATATTTCCATTTGGTCTTACGAGTTCTTCTTTTCTCAATCTCTCTTCTTCTTCTTCTTCTCTTGATCATTCTCCACAACTCAAAGTTTAACATAATAACTCCTTTCTTTTCTTGAGGAAACTACACAGGATATTAAGTATGATAGTTAGTCAAAATGTGAGGTAAATAATTTATGCAAACCTTTTGCTCTATTATTTGACATCATCAAAACTAATCATATCTAACAGCCATAACTCTTCTATCTACTTTTGCCATAAGAAGCCTCTGTTGGATCATCTTTATCTGTTGTGAGGTTGGCTCTACACAAGCTCTTAGCATATCCTTTAAGGTTTGAATTGTATGTTCTGTCTGTCCATCAGTTTGAGGGTGATAAGCTGTATTGAAACTCAGCTTAGTGTCCATGGCTTTCTGTAATGCTTTCCAAAATCTAAAGAGAAATCTCAGGTCCCTATCAGAGACAATCATCTCAGGTACTCCGTTCAACCTCACAATTTCCCGGATGTATATCCGTGCCAATTTTTCCGGTTGGTATTCTTTCTTGATGGCCAAGAAATGAGCTGACTTTGTCCGACAATCTACGATCACCCATATTGCATTATAACCTAACGATGTACGAGCTAATCACATTACAAAATCCATGGAAATACTCTCCCATTTCCATTTCAGAATACTCAATGGTTGTAAGGATCCTGACGGCTTTTGCTGTTCTGTCTTTACTTTCTGACAAGTAAGGCACCTTGACATGTAGTCCATCACATCTTTCTTCATACCAAGCCACCAGAAAGATTCCTTAAGATCTAAATAGATCTTGGTCATGCCTAGATGTATGGTATACAGACTCTTGTGTACCTCCTCCAAGATTTGCTTCTTAACTTTTGAGTTTGGGGGAATGTAAGTCCTTCTATTATGGAATGTAAGTCCTTCTATTATGTTTTAGGATCCCTTTTTGGGTTATCTCAAAGTCTCTCGTCTCATTTCTTAACACTTTTGCTTTTAATATCTCAGCTAGTTGATCTCTCTGTTAGGCCTTCTTGATCTGTTCAATGATCTGTACTTCTGCTTTTTAATATTGATTTGGCCCACCATCAGCCTTATCTGGCCGGTGAGATCCCAATCTCGGATATTCTCGATCAACTCTTGTTCCTTTATCATCAATGACGCCACCTGCATTGTCTTCTGGCTTAATGTATCTGTTACCATATTTGCTTTTCTTGGATGGTATTTAATTTGATAATTGTAATCCTTGAGCAATTCCATTCATCTCCTCTGTCTCATGTTGAGTTCTTTCTGGTCTTGCAGGTACTTAAGGCTCTTATGATCACAATACAGTTCGATAGTTGCCCCATATAGATAATACCTCCAGATTTTCAAGGCAAAACAATCGCTACCAGCTCAAGATCATGGGTGGGATAGTTCTCCTCATGAGTCTTTAACTGTCGTGAGGCATAAGCGACTACTCGACCCTGCTGTATCAGCATATATTGCAATCCTCACTTACTCAAATCTGTATACACTATATATGGTAACGTAGGATCAGGTATTATCAGTACAGGAGTTGAGGTTAACTTTTGCTTTAACTCCTAAAAGCTTGCCTCACACTTAGCATCCCAATTGAACGGTTGATTCTTCCGAGTGAGCTTAGTTAGTGGTAGGGCAATTCATGAAAAGTCTTGTATAAACCTCCTATAGTACCCTACTAGTCCTAGAAAACTTCTCACCTCAGTTACCATCTTAGGCTGTTCCTAATTTAACATGGCTTCCACCTTACTTGGGTCCACCGCTACTCCATCTTGGGTACTTATGTGACCCAAGAAGTTTACCTCTTTTAGCCAGAATTCACATTTGCTTAACTTAGCATACAGTTGCTTTTCTCACAACGTGCCTAATACAATCCGCAGATGCCGTTCGTGTTCCTTTGGTGATTTAGAATACACTAGGATGTCATTGATGAATACCACTACAAACTGATCCAAATATGGCTAAAAGATCCTATTCATGTAGTCCATGAATATAGCAGGTACGTTCATCAACCCAAATGGCATCACCAGAAACTTGTAATGCCCATATCTCGTTCGGAAGGCAGTCTTTAAGATATCTTCTGCCTTGATCCTCAATTGATGATACCCTGACCTAAAGTTAATCTTTGAGAATACAGTGGCTCCTACTAACTAATCTAGCAAAGCATCAATTCGCAGTAGCGGATACTTGTTCTTGATCGTCACTTTATTCAACTCACGGTAGTCTATACACAATCTCAAGCTATCATCTTTCTTTTTCATAAATAACACTAGTGCACCCCATGGAGATACACTAGGGCATATGAACCCTTTCTCCAAGAGCTCTTCTAGTTGCTTCTTTAGTTATGTAATCTCGTTCGGAGCCATTTGATACGAAGCCTTTGAAATCGGGTTCGTTCCAGGCACCAGGTCAATAGCAAATTTAATTTCCCTTTCAGGGGGTAATCCACTAACCTTTGTCAGAAATACCTCATGGAATTCCCAAACTACCGGGATATCCAGTATCCCTTCTTTCATTTCTACCTTTACCGAGAAGAACACCATATAACCTTGGCAACCCCGTCTCAACCACTTATCCGCTTGAGCCACAGAAATTAAGTTTAACTTCACTTCTACCGTAGGGGTTAACTCTCAGGTAAGAAGGATCAGTGTTTTGTTTGTACAGTCAAGGAGAACATTTTGGGAGGACAACTAGTTCAAACCAAGGATAACATCAATATTACAGAAAGGCATGCATATCAGGTCTAACATAGTGCAACAGTGGGAATATTGGACAATGTAGTTTAAACAAATAGCAGAAGTTAAAATTTTTGTTCCCATGGGAGTGGAAACACACAAATCATATAGCAATGTGTCGACAGTAAGACCTAAGCCCCTAGCACGATCATACGATATAAACGAGTGGCTGGCACTCGAGTCAAACAAAGCATCCACAAGGTAGTCATTCACAATAACTGTACCTTGGATCATCTAGAGCAACTTACGAGCCCCTTCCTGACTAAGGGCGAACACCCTGCCCTATGCCTGAGGTCTTCGCGTCATCTGTACCTGAAGCACACGCTCTGACCTATCATGCACAGTCTGTCTCTATGATTGCGGCCACAACACTCGCATTTCCTTCCTGGCGAACATTCTCCACTCCTCGGCGAACATTTTCTATGCCTCCTCGTTGAGCTCCTCACCTCGACTTCTTGTTTTAGTTAAATCTCCTTCTCTTCCAGCTACTACTGAAAGAGTACCTTCCTGACCCACTCTAGCCCCAAGCTTCTCAACTCACAGAGTTGCTCTAGCTAGCTTAGTATGATTCTAGCTATTATCGGTTATACGACAGACTTCCACTGCCTTATTAAAAACTTCTAGCTATCTCAGGGCTACCTTCTCTCTCAATTTAGGCTTTAGCCCCCTAATCATCTTCTTCGTGAACCAGCGTTCTTCGTTCATGTGTTGAAGATATGTAGAGTACTTGGATAGCTTAATATACCTTGCCAAGTACTCATTGAAAGGTTCATTCACAGCTTGCTTTATGGTGAGGAAGTATGCTTCTTTCTCATCCCTTACAGATTGGGGAAAGTATTTTAGGAAGAATTGGTCCTTAAACACTTCCCATGAAACTGAGGTTTCGTTAGCCTGGAGGACTAACTCGGTATTCTTCCACATCTATCTGCTTCCCCTTCTAGCTTATATATCACAATCTGAGCCTTTCTCTCAGTCAGACATTTCAAAATAGCAAAGATCTTTTCTAGCTGGGTTATCTAGTCCTCAGCTACTTGCACATCAAAGGTGCCCTTGAAAGCAGGAGGGTTTTGTTTACTGAATTTAACAATCCACTACTGTAGTGTGTCAGGCTCTGCAATAGGTTAGGGTCTCACACAGGAGTTGTGTCCTATGGTTGCTATGGTAGTGATGTGGGTTGGGCGGTCCGGCTATTCCTTGCCGAACTGTTGTAACTGTGCTAGCACTACCGCTACTATGTAGCTATAGCAGCATCCCTCTCTTGTTCCTGCCTAGCTTGTGTGACTTGTATCTCAGCCATATTCCTTTATCGTTCCTCCAACCTCTCCATTATCCACTTAATCAGGTCAACAGGGGGTCTTAACGACTCTTCCCTTGTACCGGGTCTCCTACCTCTTGATCTGCGTCTTCCTCTTACCATTTTGTTGTTTTTGTCTCAATTACAAGAGGAACAGAGTCATTAATTTACATAAACGATATTTATATTACTTTTTTTAGTTTATATATTCATTAGCACAGTTAGCAAAAAGCAAGGTCACAGCCACCACAGTTAGTATAGCATGCAGTCATCCTATATTTACAACCCAACAGAGGAAGAGGGAAACAAAGTAACTATAAAAAGTTCTAAGTCATCTAGCAACTAATCAAAATCACTGGGCATAGAGGATTTGCAAAGCTGTCGAATCTGTGTCTACCAAATTCGAGTGGTAGGCAATGTCTCTAGTAACACCCGACACCATAAGGCATCATCCACAAACTAACCTTCCTCGACTACTTTATTATGTAGTAATCTCAAGTAATAGAAGTAGTCCTGGTAGACCGTAACGTATTGATTCTAGGTTGGATCTATGTGTCTACTGAGTTCAATGAATTCCTGAAAGAAACTGTTATGATCTTTAAATTTCTTCTTTACTAACAGGGGTCTCTTCTTGATTGGTAGATTCTTGGCCTCAATTTGCTCTAGCTTCACCATCCGGATAGGCACTGCCCTGATGGCACTGGAGCCCATCTCATCACCGTGTGGCTAAGGTCTCATAGTACTTTAGGCATCCCCTTTCTTAAGCTTTATAATATCGTTAGAATCTTCCTCAAAAAATATATCCTCTATCTCCCAGAGAGGCTGATAATATCCTGGTGGTAGGGTTGGATCGTCGGGATTAGAAACATATGGATGGTCCAGTCAGGGTGCAGTTCCCTCGGCATCCTTTGGTTCATTGTTTCCCCAGAGTCATCACTGCAGCAGGCCATAACTTTTCCTGCACTCAACTCAATCTATAATATACCACTCCACCCTAGATATAATTTCAACTAGAAGCATTCAATCAAATAATTACAATTCATGTTTAACAATAACAGTCAGAACAGTGAAATTACCAAGCATTATTCATAATATTAAGTAATAATCAATCACTATGCACAAGAACAGAGCCAAAACCTTTGCTCTAATACCAAAAAGTGTCATACCTCTTATAATATCCCATTATACGTCAATTGGAACTATTATAACGTGTTTCCCAACGTTTCCAGATGAAAAATTTCTGTTTTAAAATTTTACCTTTGATTCTATCTGTGCACTGTTCATCCGAATTTGTGTCGACTTTGCAAATTTATAACTAATTCTAGAAATATCGAAACGGGATGGTTCCAATTTTCACATGAAGCTTGCTAAGAGTTATATGGAGAAAAAATATTCATTGGACTCAAACAAAGGAAGAATGGTATATTCACATCCCAAACAAAGTATCTAAAGGAACTTCTGAAGAAGTATGGTTTGGAGCAAGCAAAGAGTGCAAATACTTCAATAAGCTCGACCATATCTCTGGATGTGGACAAGAAGGGCAAAGATGTGAATTTGACTAAGTATAGAGGAATGATTGGATCACTATTCTACCTCACATCATGTCACACCTTACTATTATATAGACTTAGATTCCTTTCAAAACTATTTTAGACCATGTTGGATGGTCTTGGGCTCACTTTTTATCTTAAAAACGCTAAATTTCGGATTTTACTGTTCATCAGGTAAAAATCCAGTTTTTCTAGCCCAACTTCAAAAATTCATAACTTATTCCAAAAAAAATTCAATTAGGGTGGTTCAAAATTATATTTAAAGCCCTTTAAGTCCTCTTTCAAGGAAAAATAATCTCATGATACAATTCCTTATGAAAAAGTGTCAGGGTTTTGTGAAATGCAACACTGTCCATTTGTCAAAAACCCTTTTTCCCATATTCTGAACTTTAACTTTGAAAAATCATTAAAAATCGTATACTTGACCATTTTTAACGTATTAACTATCAATTTGAAGATCAGGATGTTATCTATAATCATGAAAAATTTCGTGATTAAACACATTGGGGAGCATAATAAAAAAGTCACGTAAACAAGGCAGTGTCTGTGTGCCTACAATGCTGTTAGTATAATATGTACATAACCAGAAGGGGTCCACGAATTTTATGGCAAGACACCATACTTTAGCCTCCAATCTGAAGCTTGCTCATAGGAGTTTCAAGCCTTAAAATGTTAGATTATAATTGAGGGATGAGATTTTAAGAAATCCCAATAGCAAGATCAATCAACCAAAACATTAACATGCATCATTATAAAGCATTTCAACATTAGCTATCATAGGAGAACTAATCTTTTTATAAATAGGCAACCTCAACATACAAGGCCATGGCAACAAATGCAAGGAGCAACCATATCACATCATCATAGTTCAACCATATAATAGCAAGTATACATGCTGTAAATAACAATGCAAAGTTAACATTAATGGCTAATTAGATCCCACTACCTTGATCCAATGCTTTTTGTTTTTCTTGTTGTTCCTTCTTGCTTCCACAAGTGCCATACCCTAACATGGCAATCCACAAAAAGGGTAGCGAGAATCATCAACCATTCCTCATAAAATTAATAACATAACTCAAGTAACTCCTAAACCCCTTAAAGCTTTCATCTTTATTCTTCAATTTTTAGAGTTGGTTTCCATAAACCCTAAAAATTCCCTCTTAATTCAACCCTACATGATTTTTCATGTAGATTCCAAATATCTACTTGGATTTAACAAAATAAATTTCCTTCCTTTAGTTTCAGCTTGGCCGAACCACTATGGTTCACTTTCCAAAAATTACAACTTTGGTTCTATGGCTTCCAACCCTTGTTCTTTAGGTTTATCCTACACCATTTTTTATTTTGAACACAATGGAAGCCTCAAAACTTTGAAAAACACATCCTAGGGTTTAGATCTTGCTTTGACTGAAATGGATCTCAAGCAACATAGCAAAGAAAATACTTCAAAATCAACCTACAAACTCTTGTAACCACTAGGATCTACCATACTTTGAAGTGTTCTAGCAAGATCTAACAACCAAACTCCCTCCCCTACATAAGAAGCATTTCGACCAGCACTCAAAGAGGAAGAGAACCAGAAATTTCAACCATACAACTCAAGCAAACAAGGCAAGAAACAACTTAGAACCAAAAAATTTACCTTAGATCTCACTTGTATTCTTAAAGTTGATGCCTTTCTCCTTGGTTTTCCTTTTAACTCTCTCTTTTTCCTTCACTCTTTGTCTTGGCCGAACCCTGAATCAGATTTAGGGGGAGGAGAAGCTCATTAATGCTCATAAAATATCCCACCAACCATCATTAATGATATGCCATGTGTCAAGAACCTAATTCGTCTTAATCCTCTCTCTTAATTAACTTAAATCATAATGTAATTAAATTCTAAAGTCAAGATCCTCTCCATTGTTAGCTTGATACTTGGAAAGCTTTAATTACCATCCATTAAAGGCTTGACAAGTGGCAACTTGTGGGTTAAGAAAAGTGCAAGACTCTACTTCTTACTCTATCGGTGCACTTTACTCTGGGTTTAACTTCTTTTCTATACTTACAGTACTCTAGCCTCTGTAATTATTTCTTGTCAAATCCATAAATTATTCTCCTCATTTTTATCTTTCCAAATTTTCCCTCTTTATCTCAAAATTAATTTCCCAATAATTAAATAAAATGGAAAACTAATTTCCTTCTCTTTAATGATTTTTCCACTTTTCAGAGGAATTGGAAAAAATCTTGGGTACTTGAGGGCCTTCTTTTAATTTTATAATCTCTTATAATTCTTTGGGACATCATAGGAATTTTCTTCAAATTTTTATCCTCCTTAAAATATTTATTTGGATTTTTCCAAATACAAGACCTTAAACTAGCTTAAATTGTCCTTAAATTGCTTTGTAATTTCTCTAAGGGCAATTTGGTCATAAAACCAATTTCATAATCCTATATAATTCTCAAGAAACCTTGTCCTTATTTTTCCTTAATTTTCTTAGGCTCAGAATTATTTTTCCACAATTATTCTTAACCAATTTTCCTTAATTAGCCAAACTTTTCATAATTGGTTTGAAAAATTATAATAATTATTTTCCATCAAAATTCTTCTATTTCTCTTTGTCATTTTTGACCTTTAAATATTTAGAAATATCCTTATTTCTCATTGCCATATTACTGGATGTGACACATCAAGCTGACTGGATATTCAGTTCAGCATAGTGATGTATGCCAGATATCAATAAGCTCCTAAGGAATCACACGAAGAAGCCATCAGAACACTTAATTTGGGAATATGGTACCCAAAGAAAGGAGCAGAATATCTAATAGGATACTCAGATGCTAATCATGGAAGTTACAAAACAGACAGGAAAAGCACTAGTGGATAATGCCAGTTCCTTAGAGGCTGTCTGGTTTCACAGTCAAGCAAGAAACAAAACACTGTGACCATATCCTCTACAAAATTAGAATATGTTGCCACTACAAACTGTTGTACTCAGATTGTAACATCCTGATTTTTAGGCCTAGAAGTACTAGAAATAGCCTGAATGGGATAGGCTACCACACCCCTTTTTAGTAGAGGTTCTAAAGATAAGAAAGGAAGTTAAAGCAGTTTCAGGGACTAAACTGCAAAATGAAAGTTTTAAGGGGCTAAAGGGTAATCAAAGTTAGAGGTTCCAGTAAAGTCTTAAAGGCCCAGAAAGAGAAAAGAGGCTAGATACAGACCAAAGGTTAAGTTAGAAGCCTCAAAGAGATGGTTTTATGAGATTGAGCCTAAGTAGGGGTAAAACCGTAAATTCAGAAAGTTACGGCCCTCAGGGGTAAAAATGGAAAGTACTTAGAAAATTCTAAGAAAATCCCAGAAAATGGGAAATAATATTCTAAGGCTCTTTTGTGAAGAGAGATGACGAACATACCCCTGAGGTAACTTAAAAGGAATTTATAAGTTTATGGCTCAGTTTGAGATCTAGAGGTAGATTTAATTGTTTGAATCATAAAGAAACCTCAGAAAATTATGGTAAAATGGGGATGTATGATCTAAAAGACTTTAGAAAATTATAAAATTAGTCTCATCCCCAAAAGACTAGCAAAATGGCTTTAAGAATACTTAAAATCTAGTTATGCCAAAAAAGGGCATTTTAAAGAATATTTTTAAGTGGGGCTACAGGTTGAGTTATGACCTGAGAAAATTCACAAATTTTCTCTAGAATATGAGGAATTTTATGATATTTTTGGATGAATTTTTGGAGCTCTGGATTGAATAAAATGCTCCAGTCAAATATTAAATAATTTTGTCCCCTAAATAGGAGACAAAACCAAAGAAAATATCTAAGAGCCTTCATGACGATGCTGAGTCAGCATGCTGAGTCATAAAGCGTAATCATGACACTGACGAGTCATCAAACGTAATCATGACACCGACGAGTCATCATGCTGAGTTACCAGAAGATATTTATGGACAGCATAAAGATCAGAACGCAGTACGAGAATATTTTAGACAGTCTTTTGTCTACCTGTTATAGTGAAATCTCTACTGCATGACTCAATAAGATTAAGTAGCCTGTCAGTAGAGCTAATTATTTTCATCTATGCTCCTCTGAGATGGCGCCATATGTCTACCTTTTATTGGCCACAATTTTAACAAGAAGTTGTCCTGGTGGTACAGGGTAAGTCAGGACCCGAAAAATATCCGTTACGGTGCAAGATTGGCTTGATAAGTGGAGAAATAATTAAGGAAATATTTTTACACGAATTTTCCATTTATTTTTTCCCTATTTTAATGCCAAGTTGATGAGTGGGCATGAAAGGAATTCTTCAAGTTGTTAGAAGAATCTAGAGCAATCAAGAAGAGTATAGAAGAATCTAGAGGGAACTAGAAATCCCTAGAAGCATCTACAAGCTTCTTGAAGTCATGACTCACCAAGACACTTGTCATCTTCTTAGGCTATGTTGCTTAAGATGTGTACATGTGGAAAGGGTGGTTGAATGGAGGGCTAAGATCAAGTCTTATGCAAGAAGGGCATATGTGGAATTATGGAAAGTATGAAGCCTATAAATACCCCCATCCATAGTTCATTTTCATGCAAGCCCATTTTAAGAGGGGAAACTCTTGTAAAATCAAATCTAGAGAGAGAAAGAGCCATTTTTAGTGAGAGAAAGTCCACCTAAGTTCAAGCTTCAAGATCAAGGTATGTGATGGTTATAGCACCTGATTTTATGCTTATTTTAGATTAGTTACTGTGCGTATCTGATTCTGAAATTTTGTGTGCTTAAAGTACACTCTGTGACCTTTAAATCCATAGGTAGAACACTTCATTTGGATATGTGTACGATTTATGGTGATTTTTCAAAGTTAGAGTTTGAAATCTAGAAACAGTGTTGAACTTTTGGAAGAGTTTCGAGTTCCGTACAATTCTGGTGCTGTTCGGCATAGAATTGGTTTCTGAAACTAATTTTTGTGTACATTTAACTTAAGGATATTTCAGTGAGACTTGGAACCACTCAATTTAGATTTTTCTAGAATTAATTATGAATTTTCAAAGTTGAGCAAAAATTCTGAAAATTCTGCGTGAACAGTACCCGCGAAGCATAATTTCCAGATTTGATCTTCTTGAATCTAAGGCCATCTAAAGTGGTCCTAATTCATAAGAAATGGATCTTAAGGATAGAAAATGATGAGATTTGTATTAGAAAAGCTAGAAAGAAAACCCTAAAAGGAAGAGAAAGGGTTGAGGTTCAAGAGAGCTAGTCTTGAACTTTATGTAACCTAATGGTTCTAATAGATTATATGATCATTATGATTATGTTTAGGACCTTGGAACATCCAAGAGGATGTTTGATGATGTTGACCGAAAGCCCTTGTGGTTGGGAAGTCAAGGGAATCAAAAGAAAAGCAAGAGGAAAGCTTGAGGTGCAAGGTAGTGAACTTACCCTTTATGTGCTTGATGTGGTATGCTCATGTGTTGGTTTGTATTTGTTGCTTAAATGATGTTGTGACATGATGATTGTTACTGGAAATGCTATTTTTAATATGTTTCCCATGGCCATGCATTTTTATACCAAGCATAAAGCATGATGACATGTCACTAGTTAACTTAAGTTTATGAAAAACTACATACCATACACTAGCATCCATCTTGTGCATGTATGTAGTAATGTTTGCTACTGAGATTCCTTCGAATCTCAGCCCTTCATAACCAACCATTTAGGTCAATCAACGATGGGCAATAATGGCATGAAAAGCAAGAAGAAGTAAGCAGAGAATTATTCTTGTTAATGGATGAGACTGTTGATGAATGTATAATTCTCTTATTTTGTAAACTATGTTATGGATGCCAATGATACCATGTATTTAATTATAATATTTATGGCATGATTAGAAATGTATGAGAATGAATGGAAAAGAGTAATCCCAAGTTATGTATGTCAAAGAAACAAAAAGAATTAAAGTAAAGAGTAGTTAAGGGGCAAAACATAGGTCTTGGGGTAGTGAGTTTGTAGCTCCAGTTTGACCTAGCAAATGAATGAGTTTAGCCACAAGATTTAGTATACTTATAGTACACATCCCAAGATTTAAAATGAGAGGTATATCACCTCGATTGGACATGTACACAAGGAGATATGAATTTTCAAAGTTGAGGCACAAAATCTCAAAGTTCCAGATTTTACCAAATGATTAGTAATCTTTATTGATTAAATTGTACGAATTGGGCAAGGATAAGTCTAATTGGATATTTTTTTCTTAAAGATATTTCAAAGATCTTTCGGTATAATTTTAGAACACTTCAATACAATTTTTATAGAATTAGTTATGATTTTTTAAAGTTGGACCTGTAATCTGAAATTTAAACAGTGAATAGTAACCCGAGTAGTTATGTCGAAATTTTTAATCCATGGGCTTGTGTCGTGATCCGCTTGAACCATAACGCTTTCAAATGCGCACTCTGTGGGGTTAAAGGTAGGATGTTTCACAGATACTATGGTTAAGACAACAATTGCAAGGTTTAGCAATCAAGTTAAAGGAGATCCCAATTCTCTGTGACAACATGAGCACAATCAGCCTATCAAAAAATCGAGTTTATCATGCCTGAGCTAAGCACATTGATATTTGACGTCACTTCATTCGGTATCATGTTTAAAACAAAGATGTGAATGTAGAATTCATTCCTACTGAATATCAAATCGCAGACATCTTCACAAAGCCCCTCAACCAACAAAAGTTCAATTACTTTAGAAGAGAATTGGTAATGGTAAATCCCAATGAGTTGTGAGAAATCCTACATTATTTCTTTATTTTAAGTATTTAAATTTAATATTTTGATGATTAGAAAGCTAACTTAAGCATTAGAGTAAACAGAAATTTGTTTTGTAGGATACTTTGTTTTGACATTGAAAAATAGAGATAAACAAAGGAGAGGATATTTAGAGTTCAAGAATTGTTGTATTTATCAATCACCTGATCAATAATAGCATTTATCGGTTACATTATCGATCATTGAAGCATATGGAGAAATAGCACTTAGAGAACGTTCGATAACGAGTTTGCAAATTCAACTGATCGAATAGCATATTAAAGAAGAAAATGAGGTTAAAAGTCTCTCTCGCCTTCCTCCTCTTCCCATTCCTTTTACTCTATCTACTTCATCCTTGATCTCTGCCCCATTAATTTCTGATGATGACAAAGAGGGGGAGAAGGGTCCTCAGGATGTTGTAGATCTTCATTAGATTTTTTTTACTAACTTTCTATTAATACGTGCTCTTTAAACATTTGATATATACATATATCAGTTTCTGGTGATTTCATTTATGTGATCTTGTTCTGTCTACTGATTTTATTCTACACTTTGAGTTTATTATGCACCTTCTGTTTTGTCATCATCAAAAAAGGGGAGAATGTTAGATTTAAGGTTTTGATGATGACATAGTAAATAGTTAAACTTCTCTGCATATCTTTATTGATGAGTCTTTATTGATAACTTTATGGATAAATAGAGTATTCGATCATGTATTAGATAAATAATTGAGTTTCTTTGATTTTAGTTACTATTAAGGTCATATCAATAACCTATTAGATAAATACTTTTTGGATAACATTATAGATAAATGCTTTTTGGATAACATTATGGATAAATGTTTTTTAGATGACGTTATGGATAAATACTTTTTGGATAACCTTATGGATAAATTTATTTATCGACCACGTATTGGATAAATGGCTAAACTTCTTCAAATAGTGCTATTATTAAGTATTTATCGATCACTTGATCGATAAACAAGGTTTTCGATAAGCCACCAGATAAATGATAAGTTTCTCTGCATAACTGTGAAGCTTTTATTTGATCATCTGTTGGATCATTAAATATTGGATCGGATGTTGGATCATTGGGTTGATCGAATATGTGTTTGATGAATTTATGTGTTTTAAACTTAAATACTGTTAGGCTTTATCGATCACCTGTTCAATCATCTGTTAAACTGTTTCAATATAAGGGCTTTCAGGAAATTATTGATGGCCTGATAGAAAATTCAATAATCGATAAGCTGTCTGCTAAGAGAGATTAACTTCCGCACTTTTAATAAAGGGCTAATCGATCACCTTATCAATTAAATATTAATTGATCAAGTGTCAGATAATTAGTAAGTCACTTCTACTCACATACTGTTTGGAATACTTTATGAATTATCAATCACTTTATTGATCATTGGTTTATCGATGACTTGCCCTAACATTGTTTGACATAACTCCTATGATTAATCGATAATCAGCTTGATCAAGCTCCTCTCTGATTTATTCTAAATCTAGCTTTTCGCTGACAATGATGGATCACTTAATCAATTATTTATTTATCGATCATTTAATCGATCATCATCATGTCCTTCTGTAATATTTGTCCAAGTCATTTAGAACTGTTTTTAGATCACCTATTCGATCAAACCTTTATCAATCATGTTTCAGTTCATTGTGCTTTCAACTTGTTTTTCACGATAACTCAAATTACCGATGAGCTATTTGATCAAGTAATTATTGATCATATGTTCGATTAATATGTCAACTCATCTCTTTAAACTGTTCATGATAATCTTTCAGAAAGTATATTTTTATCTTATCTTCAAACTTTTCTCAGCCTTCTTGAATTATCTTATAAACTGAGAAAGCACATATCTTGGGATTACAAGCTTCTAATTGATTATCATAAGTGTATTATTGTTGACGCTATTTCACCACTTATCGATCACATGTTCTATAAACGACTGATCCATAATATCTTCGATAATTGCTCTCTTTATTTAAATCTAATTCCCTTTGCGATTAATCGATAATATTATCGATCAAGATTATCGATCAAGACTTTGATCAAGTTAATTCATTTTACTTTCTGAATATCTGATGAATAATTCTATACTTTTCATCTATTGTATCAAAATCAAGAGTCACCATCTCTTCTGTTATTTATTCACAATCACTTAAGAAGAAAGCTAACACATTTGCCAAGACACTTCTGCAGATTATGAAGCACAACGTTTATATCATAGGCTCAACCTACAGTGTCAGAAGCATTTATTATGAACAACCGTTGTAACTGCCGAACACACACAAGTGATCTTTCAACAGCTACAAGCTCTTGTGTCTAACAAAAAACCGAAAGTCTCCAACTATAAATGGCGTGAAGAGCATTAAATGAAGTATTGAATTCATCGAGCTACCATCTATAGAAATTAACTCTTGCATTAAATACTTTGTTTTTCATTTCTGAGCTTTAGTGTTTAGAATATATACTCTGTGAGAGAGTTTGTAATTCTTTTTAGTCAATTCTGTGAGTGACTCAAGAGTGTGGATTCTTGATGGAATTGTAACCTTACAGGTAGTAAGGGGGAGTGATTGAGAGTGATTCAATTGCTATACTGAGGCACCAAGAGCCCGTTGAATGTTGGGGATTTAGTGGAAATTCAGAGGCACTCTAAGAACTGGACATAGGTCAAGTGGTTGAGACTGAACCAGTATAAACTCCTGTGTTATTCTCCTTCTGTTCATCTTCAGTGAAATCCTTCTAAACTTATCTCCATTGTTTTATTTAGTCATTTATTTTATTAAGTTAAAATTTATATATATCTCCCAATTCACCCCCTTGGGTGAAACTACCACTAATAGTTTTGACTCTTTTTATGGCTTTTATGAATATAGTTTGATTTTTACATCTATTTCTCTTATTCTTCATGTAGATTTTATGATTGGCCACCATTGAATCTAAATGACGGGTGATCTTGATGGGCTGGGAGGTGAAGAGAGAACCTAGATCTAGAGAAGTGGACATAAATATTTAGGCTTAGGATAGTTCTAGATATTTATGGTGACTTAAGACTATAGCTTCGAGGTTTTATTGGTTGTTTGAGTGTTATGGAAACAAATTTAACTCTAATTAAATAGGAATTAATAATTCGGGAGAATATTAGGACACTTTAGGAATAGTTGTCACTATAATAAATTAAAAAGTCAATTCAAAGGATAGAAACTAGCAACCCATAGAGTAAATCCTGAACCCCAACATTTTGAGTGATTGATTTTCTCTTATATTTGATTTTTTCTACTTTTAATTTATTATTTCATTATATCTTATCAATCAATTCATCTATTCTCATTCTTATTTATTTGGATTAGTAAAAACACAACCTTCCTATGGGTATGACCCTAGATTACTTTAGGATTTTTACTATATCAAGCCCGTACACTTGCGGGAGCGATCAGCTAAAGGTAGCAAACTTTGCCCTACTCTTATGTGCTTGGTATTTGCTTGCATGTATGGCATGTATGTATGTTTATGCGATTTTATGAACTCATGCATTGTGAATATGAATATGTTTAAAGTATACCATAAGCCTATATGTTTTATGATAAATACATGATGATTTCCAAACATCCCATTATGTTATAAATATATTAAGTTACAAGGATATTATAAATGCCAAGCTTGCCATGTATATTTGGGTAGTTATTGTTTGCTAATAAGATTCTTCTAAATCTCACCATTCCTTAACCAATCCTAATAGGTGCAAAGAGCATGGGAGAATAGTATAAGATATGAAAATGCAAGAATGAAGGAAAGAATTAAAGAATTGAACAAGTTATTGTGATAATTCAATATGATGATCAATGTTTACATATGCCATTGATATTATGTAATATTTAAGAATAATAATGGAATGTGATAATTCAATATGGGAATGGTTAGTGCACTGACGGAATAATAATATGCATAAAAAGAATTAATTATGTATTATTAAGGCAAGTCAGGGGGATAGTTTATTCCTAAATGAGTCACAAAGTTGTGGTAGAGTAGAAATAAGGCAAACAATAAAATCTATCTATGAAATTTGGTATGCTTGAAATACATGTCCTGAACTTTAAAGCAAGTGGTATATCACTTAAAATGGATATGTGTGCCAAGGGTTATAATTGCTCAAAATTAGGGCAGAGAAACTGAAAAGTATAGTTTTTACCAAATAAATAGTAAACTTTCACAAATTAAATACACGAATTGAGAAGGCCTAGGTCCTAATTTATATTTTTCTCCTATAGAGAATTGAAAGAGCTTTAAATTAAGACTAGATCACCTTAATATAATTTTTCTATAATTAGTTATAAATTTTCAAAGTTAAACCAAAAATATGAAATTTACTAGCGAATAGTAACACGATAATCAAATTTCAAAATTTTCAATCTGCGGGCTCATTTCATGAACTGCTTGAATCGTAACACTTCTAGACACATACTAAAAGGGGTAAATAGAAGAATGTTTCATAGTGTCTTCAAGGGAAGTATGGGTGTAGTGATGTTAAATTGTAAAAAGTAAAATTCTTCTAAGGTTTGGCAGAGTGTATCCTCCATGCGGGATGCTTTCTATAAAAGGGTTAATAGATCACTTAAAGGCGAATCCACGTGTAGTTTTTGGTGGAAACTATGTTCACTACTTGAAGAACCTCTAATTCACTTTGATGATCAAAACCTGCTTCTTTTCAACCCAAGTGCCAAGGTGCGAGAATTTCTCATTATGGATGATAGGTGGAACCTATAAGAGTGGAGAAAATTTCTTCCTCAATAGGTAATTAATATCATATCTATCATTAAACCCTCCCAAGGTGATGAATAGGACCCATTTTACTGGAGGAATGCTTCTGATGGCAGTTTTAGCATATGAGCTACTTATAAATTGACTACTACACAACAAGAACAAATGAAAATGTTACTATGGAAGATTTTATGGAAAATCTGAGTCCTTGAGAAGGTAAAATTATTTTTCTGTCAAGTTCTTCATGAGAGACTCCCTACAAACTCACTCAAAGTAAAAAATAGAAATTATAAATCATATTGACTGCCTCTTGGAGTGTCAAAGAGAGGAGAGCACCATGCATATCCTTCGGGATTGCTAGAGATGTATGGCTTAAATTTGCTAATACTAATGCTCGTGCTATTTTCTATTCTTCTACTTTATAGCCTTGGCATTGGATGAAATTGTTCAACCTAATATGTTGGCTGCTATGGAAAAATCAGTGTAGAAGCATCTTGGAAGGCAATTAGATGAAAGCCCAGAAGATTGCCCATGCATGCATGTTTCACCTTATAGAGTCAACATTGATTTGTAGGTTTAAGCATCAAATCTTTAATTTTAGCAAGCATGATGAAACTACCTAGACAACTCCTCCACAAGGATATGCACGCTTAGATACTGATGATTTAGTGAACAGTGAACATGATGCTACTGGAGGGGGAATCATTAGAGACCATGAAGGGAACTGGATAGTTGGTTTCCAATGCAAGTTAGGTTTTATGCAATTTGCCACTACAAAGATATTAACTCTAATGAGGGGTCTCCAACTTTATAAGAAATAAGGTTTAGATCGAGTTGTGGCACACACTAACTAGAAGCATTCCAATTGATTATGAGAGATGGAGGTCACCGTCACCCCCGCAAAGAAGAAATCAATGTGATTCGTGACATGGTGTACTCAGATTGGGAGTTGTAAATAAAGTATGCTCTATGGGACACAATCAAATGTGTTGACTACCTAGCAAAAGATGCACACAGAACGGTTAAGAACTTCAAGCTCTGGCCTATACCTTATTCTAGCTTGGTGGACCTCATGCGAAGGGACTTTGTTTAATTTGCTACTTCTCTTAGGATGCCTTATTTCTTTTTTCCAAGCCCTAGCTAGGCCTTTCCATGTGAAAAAAAAAGTTATTAATGTTCAGAAGAAAGTAAGGGACCATTTTTCGCCTAATGGATAGTCGAAAGTTGGTGAATGGCCACAGGTTCTCCCTTCTAAGGTTATTTCAGTCTTGATGAAAATCAAGCCCTTCTCAAGGATCTTGCAAGATCTCTTTTAAGTCCCATTGTGCAGCTGATGGTAGATTTATTATTAAATTAGCATATGATTTCATCATTAGTTCAAGTAGAGTAATGGTTGATACCTTATGAAGCAAGATTTGGAAATAGCAGATACTAGAGAAAGTCAAGCTATTCATGTAGCATCTAACTAATGAGAGACTTGTTACAAATTCATTCAAAGCTAAAAAAGGCGTCTTAAACACAAACTTATATCTTTTTTAGTATCATAATAGGAGAGCATTATACACCTTGTGAGAGACTGTAAAAATGTGACAGAAGTATGGGAAACTGTATTACATCCTAACTTTCTTTCTAGTTTTTTTGTGGGTGATTTATAGGTAAGGCTTAAATGGAACACTACACACAACCTTTGTAACATCCTGATTTTTGGACCTAGAAGTATCAGAAATAGCCTAAATGAGATAGGCTATCAGACCCCTTTTAGTAGAGGTCCTAAAGATGAGAAAGAAAGTTAAAGCAGTTTTAGGGACTAAACTGCAAAGTGAATGTTTTAAGGGGCTAAAGGGTAATCAAAGTTAGAGGCTCCAGTAAAGTCTCAAAGGCCCAGAAAGAGAAAAGAGGCTAGATACAGACCAAAGGTTAAGTTAGAAGCCTTAAAGAGATTGTTTTATGAGGTTGAGCCTAAGCAGGGGTAAAACCGTAAATTCAGAAAGTTACGGCCATCAGGGGTAAAAATGGAAAGTACTTAGAAAATTCTAAGAAAATCCCAGAAAATGGGAAATAATATTCTAAGACTCTTTTGTGAAGAGAGATGATGAAAATACCCCTGAGGTAACTTAAAAGGAATTTAGAAGTTTATGGCTCAATTTAAGATGTAGAGGTAGATTTAATTGTTTGAGTCATAAGGAAACCTCAGAAAATTATGGTAAAATGGGGATGTATGATCTAAGAGACTGTAGAAAATTATAAAATTAGTCTCATCCCTAGAAGACAAGCAAAATGGCTTTAAGAATACTTAAAAGCCAGTTGTGCCCAAAAAAGGCATTTTAAAGAATGATTTTTAAGTGGGGCTATAGGTTGAGTTATGACCTGAGAAAATTCACAGATTTTCTCTAGAATAGGAGGAATTTTATGATATTTTTGGATGAATTTTTGGAGCTCTGGACTGAATAAAATGCTCCAGTCAAATATTAAATAATTTTGTCCCCTAAATAGGAGACAAAACCAAAGAAAATATCTAAAAGCCATCATGACGATGCTGAGTCAGCATGCTGAGTCATCAAGCGTAATCATGACACCGACGAGTCATCATGCTGAGTCATCAAGCGTAATCATGACACCTACGAGTCATCATGCTGAGTCACCAGAAGATATTTATGGACAGCATAAAAATCAGAACGCAGTATGGGAATATTTTAGACAATCTTTTGTCTACCCATTATAGCGAAATCTCTACTGCATGACTCAGTAAGGTTAAGTAGCCTGTCAGTAGAGCTAATTATTTTTATCTATGCTCCTCTAAGGTGGCACCATATATGTACTTAATTAAGATGAGAAAATAGGTCAGAACATGTCCTGGTGGTACAGGGTAAGTCAGGACCCGAAAAGTATCTGATATGGTGCAAGATTGGCTTGATAGGTGGAGAAATAATTAAGGAGATATTTTTGCACGAATTTCCATTTATTTTCTCCCTATTTTAATGCCATAAATGATGAAAGGACATAAAAGTGACAAGTGTACGGTTAGATGAGAAAAAGAAAATATTACGTGTACGGCTAGATGGAAGACACGTGTACGGTCGGATGCAAGGCACGTGTGCGGTCGGATTAAAGACATGTGGCTTGATGATGTAAGCATGAAGTCATCATGATGAGGTAAGCATGATGTCATAGGACACTTGTCACCGTAAGATCAAAAGAGAAAATGGACGGTCCAGATCGAGCCACGTATTTTTAAGATCAACGGTCCAGATTCGGTCTGTTTTTCTATAAATACCCCCTCCCCTCCCTACCATTTCGTCCAAGCATAAGGAATCCATGGGGAAGCTCTTGCAAAATGGTTTCTAGAGAGAGAAAGAAGAGGGAGAAAGAAAGGCCAAGTGGTTCCAAGCCAGATCAAACTCTAAAACACGGTATGTGGTGGTTATAGCACCTGATTTTATGCCTATTTCGGATTAGTTACTGTGCGTATCTGATTCTGAAATTTTGCATGCTTAAAGTACACTCTGTGAGCTTTAAATCCATAGGTAGAACACTTCATTTGGATATGTGTACGATTTATGGTGATTTTTCAAAGTTAGGGTTTGAAATCTGGAAACAGTGTTGAACTTTTGGAAGAGTTTCGAGTTCCGTACAGTTCGGCGTAGAACTGGTTCCTGAAACTATTTTTCATTTAAAGTTAACTTAAGGATCTTTCAGTGAGACTTGGAAGCACTCAATTTGGAGTTTTCTAGAATTAATTATGAATTTTCAAAGTTGAGCAAAAATTCTGGAAATTCTGCGTGAACAGTACCCGCGAAGCAAAATTTCCAGATTTGGTATTCTTGAATCTAAGGCCATCTAAAGTGGTCCTAATTGACAAGAAATGGATCTTAAGGATGGGAAATGATAAGATTTATGTTAGAAAAGTTGGAAAGAAAACCCTAAGACTAAGAGAAAGGGTTGAGGTTCAAGAAAGCTAGTCTTGAACTTTATGTAATTAGTGGTCCTAATGGTTTGTATGATCAATGTGACTATGTTTAGGACCTTTGGAACATCCAAGAGGATGTTTGGTGATGTTGACAGAATGTCCACATGGTTGGAAAGGCAAGGAAACCAAAGGAAAAGCAAGGGGAAAGCCATGTTACAAGGTAGTGAACTTACCTATACTGTGTGCTTGATATGTATGCTTGCATGATGTGATTGTGTTGCCATGATGTGACTAAGCTATGATGAAATGTTTGCAAAGTTATGTTTGCAAGTTTATGTTATGTTTTGCCTTGGCAATATGTTATGGAAGCATGAAATGCTTTAGCTTACTTTCCATGGCATTCATGTGTTAATGTTATAACATGTCATGCATGTGCATTATGTCTTGCATGCTTATGGGTAGTGTTTGCTACTGAGATTCTCCCGAATCTCACCCCTCCCTAACCAACATTTAGGTCAATCAATGACGGGCAATAATGGCATGAGAAGCAAGGAGAAGTAAGCGGAGAATTATTCTTGTTAATGGATGAGACTGTTAATAAATGTATAATTCTACTATTTTGTGATTTATGTTACGGATGCCAATGATGCCATGTATTTGGTTATAATATTTATGGCATGAATGAAAGTGTATGAGCATGAACGGGAAAGAGTAAGGCCATGTCATGTATGCCAAAGAAATAAAAAGAATTAAAGAGATGTTAAGGGATAAAACGTAAGTCCTGGAGCAGTGAGTTTGTAGCTCCAGTTTGACCTATCAACGAGTTAGTTAGGTCATAAGATTTGGCAAGCAAAGAGATCTGATGTTTCTATTTAAAATGAGGGGTAGTTTGCCCGATTCCGATAACCGAGCAGAAAGTTATGCCTTTCCAAAGTTAGGCAAAAATACAGTAAAATCCGAAAATGACCAAATGAACAGTAAATTTTTCAAAGGAAATTGAGCTTGAATTTCAAGGCAATCAGTTCAGAAACTATTTTTTCTCAAAATTTTATCCAAAGAGCTTTCTGTAGAACTTGGAATCACTCAATTTCAATTTTTCTATAATTAGTTATGAATTTTTGAAGTTTGTCACATTTTAAGGTGACAATGAATAGTAACCCGTAAATGAAAATTTTCGAACTTGATTTTTCATCAATTGTAGCCTTCAAAAGTGATTCCAAATGCTTCCGCAAGGAAAGTTAATTGATTTAAACATGAGGTGTCACAACCTTGCTCATGGGACATTTGCCAAATAGTTATGGACACGATTGTTCATCTTGCTTTATTGGTTAATCTAGACAACAAGATGCCAATTCATGTTTGGAGGGAAAGGACTATAATAAAGGAGCTAGCCCATAGGTGCCATTACAATATGATGGAATGTATTGTGAACAATAAGCTTCACCACTAAATTCTCAAGGGTAGATGTGTGCGATATGAAGAAGCGTTGGATACCACAACCCATCATCATGGTGCACATTGATGTAGACGAATATGTGAAGCTATTTCAAAAAGCAACTGTGTCGGGGTCTTCAAAGATTATAGAGGCAATGGGGTTACAGGTTCTTGCATAATCTTGGGGTGTCTCGGTTACTAAAGTTGAACTGTTGACTATTATATCAAGACTCTGGTTTGGAAGCAAATTGATGTCCAAAACATCATGATATATAATGATTCCCTAGATGCTTTCAATATCTTTGTAAGGTATTGTGACTTGGACCATCCATTGCATCGTATTATATGGAGATTAGAGATGTCATATACTCATGAGCATATGGAATTACACCATACACACAAGGATTTTTTTAGGTGTGCTGGTTTTATGGCTGAAAAGGAATATAATGGTTTTGTTGATATGCTGCTTGTAATGAATAGATGCTCAAGTACGTTCTTGGAGAAATTGGTACGATTAGGATTCTATCCTAACTACAAACTTTTAAGCTTAGTCTACTTTGGTGAAAGTATTAGGATTCTATCCTAACTACAAACTTTTAAGCTTAGAGTTGCCTTCGTATTTTAAAAAAAAAAATATTTTGACGGGAGACTTTAACGTAATTAATAAGACATGCGAGGTATTTTATGTTTGCACTTGCCTGGGCAGACATCGACGTCCACACACACGCGGCCACAAAAGGTGAGGGCCTATTAAATGATAATGTGGTCAACATCACTCACATCATCAGTCATCAAATATTGAGAGAAAAGTAATTACACACGGAAATAACGCATGGTGAGTCGGCTCGCGCGTGAAACGGCCTAGAAACAAAGGGAAGCGAACAGAGAGGAAGTCATATAAAACATCACAAGAAGCGGAGAAGGGGGAAGAGAGAGAATCGTATCGTAGTGATTCCAATTTCTATGGCAGGCGCTGTTCCTAACGATACCAACAGCAACAATACTCTCCATTCCAGCTCCGATCAGTCTGAGTCTTCTTCTCTTCCTCCTCCTCAAGATCGTCCTGTTCGAGTTTATGCCGATGGGATCTACGATCTCTTCCACTTCGGCCACGCTCGCTCTCTTGAGCAAGCCAAGAAATCGTATGCCTATCCTCATTCTTCTATTTTTCTTCGCAATTCATGCCTTTGGTCATGATGATGCGTTTTGCCGTTCCTTTTGAGTGTATTATTTTCTATCCATGTATCAGATGTTGTTGTTACATGTTCGAGTTGTACCGTCTGTTTTCTGTGATTTCAAGATCAATTTGATTCCTGTCAAATACCTTATTGTTCCCACTTCTTGGTTGCTGCAATTGGGGTCAATTGGGGTCAAATTTTTGTTATTTACTCATGTGATGATGCACTTGTTTTTTTTTTTTTTTTTGTGACAAGTAATGATGCATTTTTACAGTTCCTTTTTGCGTGTATTACTTTGTGTGTATCATTACTTGTTCGAATTAGCCATCTATTTACTTTGATTTTATCGCCAATTCAATTTCCGTTACATGTCTTATGCCCAATGTTGAGCACTAAAGCTATCTTAGGTCCCACTTACTCTCTGTTACAGTTGTGGCCATGATTTTGTACTGTTACGGGTCGTTTTTATGATATGTATACTCTCACATTACAACTTATTTTGGGCGGATTATTACTTTTATGTTTGTGTATCAAAGGCTATAGCTACTTTGGAGAATCACGCCATCTGTATTTTGATTTCAACTTTAATTTAATAAATTCCTGTTTTATGTCCTGACAATTGGAATCCTTGACATTATATACTACCTCTAGTCCTAAATATAAGAGCTATTTGACTAATTTGAGTAGATTAAGGAAATAAATTAAGTTAGTTATTTGTAATAAATGGGTATTGTCTTTCTTAAAATATTTTTGTTAATCAAGTTTATTGGTTAGAACTAATATTACTAAAAGGAGTATCTTGAGAGAAAATGAATAAATATGAGAGATAAAGTGGATTGAATTCTTATTTTTAGGACCAAAATAAAAGTTAAATGAGGTTTTATATTAAGGACCAGAGGTAGTACTAAATGTTAAGCTCTGGTTTGTTCAATTTGGTTTTTGTTACCTTATGGTGCAGTTGGGGTCAAGGTAGTTGTTATTCATATGGATTTACTTCTTTGGTAATCTTGTGTTTTAGTTTCGTGGGCTATCCTAAGAGTTGTTTTATTTCCATATTGATTGGTAAATCTTAGATTTCCAAATACCTACTTGCTTGTTGGAGTTTGCGGTGATGAAGTCACTCACAAATACAAAGGGAAGACTGTAATGACAGAGGCTGAACGATATGAATCCCTGCGGCATTGCAAGTATGATATTTTCTGCGTATGCCATATTTTCTGTATGGTTTTGGATTTAGCATTATTATACGTGAATATTTTAGTGAAGTTCTCTTTTGAAAATGTGTTTGCCAATGTTTTTAAAATCTTCTTTCTTCGGTTTTTATTTTATTTTTATTTTTGGGTTCTTGTTGCATAAAGAAAAGGTGTGATTCTTAGTAAATTGAGGGAATTAATGATAGATATTGAGAGCAGGTGGGTCGATGAAGTCATTCCTGATGCACCTTGGGTTATCAATCAAGATTTCCTTGACAAGCACAATATTGACTATGTGGCTCATGACTCTCTTCCGTAAGAACAATTTCCATAACCTTTCTCTCAACATTTAATCTAGTATTTTAGTTCTTCAACTCCTGTTGAAGCATTTTTAACTTCATTAATATTAACTTTTTGCTCTTGTCAATGAATTTCAACAGTTATGCTGATGCAAGTGGTGCTGGGAAGGATGTTTATGAATTTGTATGTAGAGATTGTATACTTTCTGCTTGCCATTTTATTTTGTTGTTATGTTGTCCTGTCAAATGATTATGCCGTGAAATGTTTATGTAGGTTAAAGCTGTTGGCAAATTCAAGGAAACTAAACGGACTGAAGGAATATCTACATCGGACATTATAATGAGGATTGTTAAGGATTACAACCAATATGTTCTACGGAACTTGGATCGTGGATACTCAAGGAAAGAACTTGGTGTCAGCTATGTGAAGGCATGACTTTGACATTTTCCCCCTTATTATAATGTAAATTTAAATAGGATATACCTGATAAACTGAGTTGTTTCTTTCTTATTGAAATTGATCTTCGCAATTTAAAGGGATTCATATCTTGTCATTTATAAACAGGAAAAACGACTGAGGGTAAACAGGAGGTTGAAAACTTTACAGGAGAAAGTGAAAGAACATCAAGAAAAAGTTGGTGAAAAGGTATCACTACTGTTACACCATCTAATTCAATTTTAAAAATTTGAATTAACACTTACATCACAGGCAAGGTGCTGTGAATTACAAGGGATGAGTGAATCAAGGATAAAAATAAAACGAATTTTAATCTGGTAGAAGTGGAAGTCGAGAATGCCTTCGGTAGTAGTTTGAGGAGTTTCATTGCTGCAACAAAAATGACTCAAAAGTTAGTATGATGGGATAGTGGACTTCTGACCTTGTTTTGTGTTTCAAAACCTATATTTGTGATGGCATTATGCTTCTTGTTGCTTGCTGTTGTAACTGTAATAAGCACCCTAAAGCTTGCTGTTCAAAGCTTGTTGAGAATTTTGAAATTTCTTCCTGATTTGAGAGACCAGATACTGAATATAGAATGATTTTGATAGAGTTTTTGTTTTCAGACCCTATGCTTAGGTGCAAGTGAGAATTTGCTCATGACGTCTCATGTATTTCAAGACTTTCAATCTTGGGCATTGTGCATTACAGTTCCATATTAGCACTAACTGTAGTAGTTGGATGGCTTGTTACCACCATGTTGATCCTGGTACTGCTTAGTTTCTTACTGATTTACTGTAATTCTTTCCTTTGCAGCAATAGGTCTGTTCTTGTCATAGGGTATCTTCTGTGCAATGCTGCTCCAAGTCATTTTTCTGATTAATTTGTTTACTGTATATCCCACTTTGTGATAATTTTGAATTAGAATGATGCAGCACAGATTACTAATTCTAGAATATGACAAATGTCATCGCCTGTTCTTAATTATATATGCCTTTTAACTAGTGAGAAGCGATCCTGCAAAGTTTGTGTTTGTTATTTACTGTAAGAAAAAGGTTTCCCATGCTGTCAATGTCAAAAAATTATTTGACCCAAATTTTTGCCATGTTAGTAGCTTTTTTTGTCATTATTTTTTCATACATCTACCCTCACCATTATAATTTGTGAACTGGCTTCAAGAATCCCTCGGTTTTTGCTAATTGGGCAACCGAGTCCTGGCTTGACACTTGAAAGAATTGAGTGATTGATGCTGTAGTAGAGTGGTCGCATTTAAAACTTCCACATCCACCACTTAGTCTTCATTTACGGCTTAAAGGGATGCAAGATTGAGACCCGCTTGCCTAAAGTTGACTAACACAATTTAAAACCTTTGCTTGCTAATTATATGCTATGCTTCCAACTCTTTGGTATATTAGGATAATAATTCAATATTTATTTTAATGACAACAAGATTGTCTTGATTTTCTTGCATTAATCTATATAAAACTTAATGTGGAAATTTTATGTACCAACTACTTTTAATTTTAACATATACCCGAGGGATGAATTCTTACAAATATTGGGGCCAAATTCTTTCACCAGTTGTAAACGATTGGTTTTGTGTGGGTCTAATGATTAAAATTATGTAAATTCAGTATGAAGCATGTCTTTAAGGGGGATATATTCCTATCAAGTGATCTATTTCTCTATATATACTATTTTACCTCTGTTGTAGATTTATTTCTCCTTTTGCATGTTTTTGTCCATTTCAACAGCCTTCATCACTTTCATTATCATTGTAGATATGAGGCCATTCCATCAGAATAAGTTGATAGTAATTTTTACGGATGGTTAATAGTGAGATAATTATAGGTTTTTATACAGTTCCACTCATTACATGGAGACCTTATGAGGGTAATTTAGGGATTGTTCACTTGGTTCTGCTATATTTTTGAGGAAAATGAAGTTTCGTGTGAAGTTTTAGGAATCCATTTCATTTGACTCCTCAATTGCATCGAATCCTTCCATGAACAATTTCTGTGAAGGATCATGGTAGGATCATGGAGAACTACACCTGAAATTCTAGCTCTGAGGTTGGAGAGCTCTAGGTCCTGTGAAACCGTGCACATTAGAATCCCATACTTCCAAGGGCGGACTGAAATTTGATCCCTTGGTAATTTGTCTCTACATTTTACCATGCTTCCTCAATCACGGCATTTACAAAGGCTGCCATTCTGCTGGCTTTCTAGCCTTGGGCTAACACTTTAATGCCAGCATGATGGTAAATGGGATGCAGTGGAAGGCTTTAATACCAATTGATAAAAAGCTCTGTAAGAACCACATTATGGCAGTAGTTGATAAGGTTGGAGAACCCGAGGTCTCACCCACACCAGAATCTCATAATTTTAACATCGGCCTCAAATTTCATACTTCTACAACTGGGTCTTAAAACAGCAGTTCTATGCCGTTTGTGAAAATGACTTGAATAATTGTTAAGCATCTGAACTAAGTGGTCGGTACTACAGATGTTCTTGTTATGTAGGTACTACTTCTGCTCTATACATTTTAGCTGTCATAGTATCATCTATAGAGCTGAATATCTTGCTTCTTGGGGATTTTCTCGATTTCAACTAGGTTAGAACTTAGTGTGTGTATCCTCATTTTTCTTAATATTTAGCGATCGTTTGAATTAATTGAAGATTGATGATGAACAAGGATTGCATAATCCACTGTACTTGTCTATTTTCATGGTTAACGGTCTTAGTCATCTCCTAACCCCTTCATAAAATCACCTATGCTATTTCCAATGTGTGCTCATTGCACACGTACATTATATAAATGTCAAGTGATCTATAGTGCGACTAAACAGAGGAAAAAATAACTCATTGGAAGTTAAATCTGAAATGGAAAAAGTGAAGACAGATGATACACGAGAAGGACTCATAAATTAGATTGACAGGTTTTAAATGGCTTTATTTGCTTATTATGAGATTTCATGTTAATTTTATGTGCATTTTTGCCATTATAGATAAAACAAGATGGACGGCATCAAATATTATTACTCTGACTGTGGTGTCAATAGATCCCCCTTTCGCTTGCGCAACACCTTTTTTTATTTTTGGGGGGGGGGGACCTGATTATGTCAATCTCCTTTATTCTAGCACAACAACTAAAACGAAAATGACGGTTTTGCCCAAGTCTAGAGGCTTCTTTTTTTCTTCTTATGCATCATATCCTCTGAAATATGTGATAGACGACCCAATTTGCCTAGGCATCCAAGATGGGCGAGCAGTAGCTCTAGAGCCTGCAAGGTGTAACTCATTCGTGACCCCCTGAGTTTTGGTCTGACAGGGACATGTCCCTCGTGCAATAAGGGGGGAAAAAGTGTTGCTTCTCAGACCAACCTGGTGGTCGGGTGTTTGGGATGAGAAATACCCTAGCATTCTTTGAAGGAAAATAATTTATTGAAACCAAAACTCAGTGAGTCATTCAGCAGTTGCTTCCTGCAGGCTCTAGAGCTACTGCTTACCCAGTGCAGATTCCATGGGCCAATTTTTGTCTTCCAAGAAGCAGGGTGTCCCTCGTCTCAACCACTGCTTGGTCTGAGAAGCAACTGTTTGTTTTCCTTCACATGAGGGATTTCTGTATTCCAGAACCAGCAATGATCGGGCTAATGTTTCCATAGAGGTGATCATTCCCATTGCTGAAAAATGGCCCTTGCAGGATTTCAGGAGCCTAGAGGCTTCTCCATCATTTCTTACAAAATTTTATGGAAATTGTTAAAACCTTTCCTTGGACTAGGCTAATTTGTTTGAAGTGATGATACCACTGCCTCTGCTCAAACTGGAAGATGAAGGTGGGGTGGTAGCTGCACCACAGCCAAAACCGTTGACTCTGAAATCTGTGAAACTTGGTTTGATTCCCTCTAGCTTGATCTTTTTAGATTTGGAAAGCTGCTTGTTTGACCTTTTTTTTTTCTGTCACATCATCTTCTAAAACATCCCATAGACAGCTGAATTCGCCCATGGCGTCTGAGATGGGTAAATGAACTGAAGGTAACTTAAGAGGCTTTATCACTCTTAATGCAAGATTTCATGATAATTTTAGATACTTAACCATTGGATAGGATTAATCTGGAATGTTGTCAATTAATTACTCTGACACGAGCATGCCCCCCCCCCCCCCCAAAAATAAAAGAAACAAACAAAACTCCACTTATGTCATTCTCATTAGTTCTTGCATAGCAGTTGAAAAAGATAGCAGATTTTCAGGAGTCTAGAGGCTTCTCTATCATTAGCTTCCTTCAGGATTTAAGGAAAGTTGTTGAGAGCCCTGCTTGGACTTGAGGAAAACCATCGCCTGGACTAAGCTAACTAGTTAAAGCAATGATATCTCTGCCTCCTCTGAAACTAGAAGCTTAGTTGAGAGCTTCTTCTGAGCCATTACAATCGGTAGTGAAAACCATGAAACTGCGGTGGATTCTCTCTTTCTGATATTTCTGGTGTTATACAGCTGCTCATTGGACCCTTCTTCTGAGATTTGTGCATACAGACAATTTGCCCATTAGCATCTGAGACGGATAACAGTGGATCCAGAGCCTTCAAGGCACAAATTGTGCGCATTGAATTATGGTCTCAAAGGATTATTTACCATAAAAAGAGGGTGTTCCTCCTTCTGACCACCAGGCTGGTGAGGGTTTCCTGTACCCAGAACCAGGAGCAATCAAGATAAGGTTTCCCTAGAGATAATTTTTCCTCCTGCTGTAAAATACCCCTTTTCTTTGTAATCTGCTGTGCCTACACCTGGAAGCCCCCAGAAATTTGGCTGAACCGCATCTTACACAGGAATCATAGATTCATGTAATGGTTGAGAAAAAGGCTTTATTTTTTTCGTGTGTTCTTTTTTGTTTTTTTGTTTTTTTTTTGGGTGGGGGGCGGGGTTGAAAACCTGCAAGATCAGGAGTTCTTGTCATGTGGCCGTCCCTTTGTGCCTATTATATATATGTAATAGTCTACATATATATATATATTGTAGATATTTTGAAGGGATATGTTAGGGTCACCAGTTTATTAAGCGGCTTTATAGGACGTGAAATCTACATGAAGCTGGATGATAAACTTCCTAAAATGTAGACTTGGGTACAAGGCAACAGCAATAATAAATTGGAGCACATTGCACTTATTTTAAAAGATGATAACCCAGTTAAGTTTTCTGCTTTTGCATAGCATTGATGATGATATAGACAGGGAAATCAATCATGGAGATATTTCCTCGCACGTCATAATAAAGCAATAATTGTGGTGATATGGAGATCACAATTTTCCCATCTTAATGCATGTTTTAAAGCTCAGAATACTTTATGGTACCTTGCAGTTTCTTTCCTGGATTTGATAAATCTATATGTTCCTTTATGGACTTCCAGATACAAATTGTTGCGAAGACTGCTGGCATGCATCGCAATGAATGGGTGGAAAATGCTGATCGTTGGGTTGCTGGATTTTTAGAGATGTTTGAAGAAGGTTGCCATAAGATGGTGAGTTAATTTATGCAGATAAAATTATTGCACTCTTGACATGCAGACACAGTATCGGTTGACTTATCATTTGCTTTTTCATGCTACCTTTGTGTCTATTTCAGGGAACGGCTATCAGGGATCGAATTCAGGAGAGGTTAAGAGGTCAACAGTCCAGAGACTCCCCATATCGTCTACAAAATGGAAAGGATGGTCAGGATGACGACGACGACAACGAGTATTATTATGATGATGGGAATGATAGTGAAGAGGAATATTTTGAAGAATATTATGATGATGAAGAGCTCAATCCTCGGAATGAGGAGAAAGATGTGAAAAAGTGGTAGTTATACTTGGACTGAGTTGCTGGGTGCTGAGACAAATTTGCTGGCAATTTGTCCTGAAAGTTGAAATTTAAAATTCTAATTAGGCATGTATTTGATGATGATAAACACTTTCATGTCAATGTGGTCAAATCACAATTTTCGACATGTTGAATTCTGGCATACAGGAAATATTGTTTTTTTTTTGGTCCATTTTTTTTGCATGTTTGGCTCCAGCACTTGTCTTGAGCTAGTGCTTGTGATTAAGGTTATTAAGTGTTGCAAATATTAGATGGTGACAGTGCTATTGCTATCTCTGCTTTGACATCATTGTAGCTAAATTTATGCGCATTTGAATCTTATGCTTTGATTCCTTTGTTTTTATCCTCTATGATGCGCAAGACTCCTGGAGATTGAAGATACACTAGGATTTAAGAAAACAAAAGCGAAAAAAAAAAATGATTGTCAACAAAAATTCTAATGAATTTTCCGTAGATTTGGAATGAAGCATTCAATTATCACCGTCCCCTCTATGGCTTTATCCAGTCTCTAGGTCTTCTCGGTGTCTCCGTTTTGATAATGTTTAGTGTACATACGATAAGAATAACCAGCGAAAAGGCTCCTAACGGCTTTCTAACATCTTTGTGATGTTTTGTCTGCGTAAAATTAACGCATTTTGATATCTTATAGACATGAAATGATACAGTTTTGTAATTTTTTTTAACAATTTTTGAAAAAAAAATCAAAACAGCACAATTTTAGAGTTCTTTTTGTCAAAAATCATTAAAAAAAAATAAAATTATACAATTTGATGCTCCTGACATATCAAAATGTGTATTTGATAATTTGATGAAGCGACTAGAGAGAGAAAGTGAGTGTGATGAGTGAGAAAGTGAGTGTGCACGGAACTCTGGTCAACCCTGGTGATCTATGCGGGGAAGCAAAGGTTTCAACTACGGAAGAGGATGATTTGCTTGGAAGAAATATCAAAAAAATGGAGAAGATACAATCATGAAGGCAAGCACACAAGAAGGGGAACCTGCTCAGCAGTCGGGTGACATACCAATGCAGGATGAAACGTGGGAAGATACTACACCTGAGAAACCCAGTCCCAAAACCACATTTGCTCATGCTAGAACTCAGATTTCTTATAAGGTGAAACTGGTTGGCAATGAAGAGAATGAGATGGAACAGGATATGGATGCACAAATAAGAAAGTGGTTGAAGGAAGAAGAAGATACAGCCCTGCTTTGATAGAGGAGGAGAAAAAAACTCTTGGAATCACTTCCAAGATTAAATATATCAAATGAAAGACTCAGGGATTTGTGCAAACCGTGGAGGAATGAGGGTCTCAACATTATCTGTATCAAATATGGCATGTATGGCCATAACCAAGAGGACTGCCCTCTAAACAAAGCTGGAAGCAAGCCATCATTGGAGATTTCTTCACCGGCAGAGCAATCACAGAAAGATCGAGTTGGATGGCTACTAAAATCAGATAATTTTGAATTGGTTGATCTACCTAATGGATATTATGTTTTCTGAAAAGTGAATGTGGAGTTCAAGAGGAGACTTTCATTTGATGGCCCTTGGCTTATTCAGGGTCACTACCTAGTAGTACAACGCTGGAGCCCGAATATTAATCCATACTTTAACAAGATTGGAAAGCTTGTAATATAGGTTAGAATACTGACCCTACCAATGTACACGTACTCAGAAGAATGCCTCTTGGAGTTGGGAAATATGATTGGAAAGGCCCTTAAGGTTGATCTGAACACCTTAGCCCACTGTAACAACAATATGGCAGTAGAAAGAGGGAAATTTGCGTGAGTTAGCATGGAGATTGATTTAAGTAAACAACTTCAATCCAAGTTTGTGCTCAGGAAGAGGATTTACATAGTGGAGTATAAGGGTCTCAACATTATCTACTTCAAATGTGGCATGTATGGCCATAACCAAGAGGACTGCCCTCTAAACAAAGCTGGAAGCAAGCCATCACCGGAGATTTCTTCACCGGTATAGCAATCACAGAAAATGACAGAAACTCAGATAGAGAAACAGCCCATGTTTAGTGTGCCAGGTGTCACATCAAATGAGATGTACAGCTCTTGGATGAAGGCAAAACACACTTTTCGGCCAAGAAGTCAAAAGGCTGAAAATGAAGAAAGAAAATAGAAAGGAAAGGGAGTAGGGAGTAGCGAATCAGTAGCAAAAGAAAAGAAAAAAACCTCTGGCACTAGATTTGACATTTTGCAGCATATGGAAACTTCAATCCCATTATCTGGAAAAAAAGAGCAAAGCAAAAAAAAAAGTGTCACACCTTCATTTTAACCCCATTATATGCCCTTTAGAACCATTTGGAATCATTACCCGATGCTCAAAGTAGGTAAAAACCAAGATTTAAAATTTTGATTTTGGTTACTATTCATGTAACCCTTAAAAAAAAATCAGGTCAACTTTGAAAAATCATAACTAAATGTAGAAAAATCGGAACAAAGTGGTTCTAAGTTTCACGTGAAGCTTATAAAATGTTCCACATGGGAAAAATGTTCACAGGTATCAATTTCTCACAGATCAATGCTAGTTTCCACGCAATTATGTACTATTCATTTGGTAAATTCTGAAATTTCCAGTATTTTTATCCAACTTCGAAAGGGCATAACTCTTTCTACAAAATTTCAAATTTAATGATCTACCACTTGATTCAAAGCTAAAAATGTGATCTATTAGTATGCCAAATTTCAAATCCATATTCGAACATTTGCTATTTATTTCGTATGCACCAAGTTTGGTCCTTTTTAGTCAAATGTTATCCCCTAATTACCTTTGTTTTGGCTCATTCATAACCTTTTACCCATCCTTAATCATTTGGGGCTTAATACAAGCTTGAACATACATTCTACTATGCTTTCATATATTTAAACATAGACATACATGCTTGACTCCCCTTAGGAGCTATTATCCAACAAACATTTCCAGAGTCATAATATTACATCACAAGTTTCAAAATTTACACTAGGGTACATTAATTGTTCATTAGGTCTCCGAGACAATTTCCTTGCCTTTTCCCTTGCTTGAAATCCCTCCTAGGTGGTGTTGAACATAAGAGTGAGATTTCAAAGAAATCCCAGTAGCACAGAATCACAATTATCATGCATTCCTGCAAACACTACGTGCAATGCTTTTGTGCATTTATCTTGTTTATATGTTCATGCTTTTATGCCATGGAAAGTAAGCTATCATACACATATTCAATGGACATAATGCCAAGGAAACATACTTCAAACATTGCAATCAACATTTGCAATAAAGCTTAGTCACATCATGGCACACATTGCACACATACACATTAACACATCAATGTAGGCAAGAAAGCAATCAAATGTAATTCAATGCTACCTTTTGGTACTTGGTCCTTGATTTCCTTTAAGTTCAAGATGTTTTCTTGAGGATTTGACAAGGTACCTATCAAACCAACACCAATGCCAATCATTCAACAATTATTCAAACACATTCCCTATTACTTAAACATTAAACCGTTTTTCTTAGGATTTTTGGCCTAATTGTTTTCCTTTTGATTCAAGAAACTTCCTTGGCCATTCCTACATGGTTTTTCATGTAGAATTCAAATATCAAATCAAATTTTACAAAATCTTATCCCTTCCTTAAGTTCTGGTCAAAACAGAAACGAATTTCATAAGGGAGATGTCAAAATTTCCAACTTTGATTTTAATGCTTCCAAATTCAATTTCTCCATATAACCCTACACAAAAACGCCCAAGGAGTTCAATGGAAGCATCAAAAACATCAAAATCCAATCATAAGTCCATATATTCAAGATGGTTGAACACTTCCTCTTAGGTTCATAAATTTTCATATTTGATTCCAATGAATTTGAACATACTTCCTTAGCATAATCCTACATACCATCACATTTTAAATCCATTGAAATCATTAAAACTTATTGAAACAATTCCTACCCTTGAGTTCTTGAGTTGGCTGAACTGAAAAGTCATAGTTCATAGGGTAATTTCTTCCATAACCCATTCAAAACCGCACCAAACATCAACAACACAACTCATACTCAATTTGCTATCCTTTCCTAGCACTTCCAGCACAACAGAAATGAAACAGCACTTCCCCCTCAAATTAAGTCACGGTTTGACCATGGAAAAAGCATCAAATTAAAGCCTAAAAATACCTCAAGGAGTGTTGGATTAAAGCTTGATGATTAACCTTGGATTGGGAGTGATTTGAAGAGTGCTTGGAAGCCAAGAAGAAAATTGTGCAGAACCTCCTCTCTATTGTTCCAATTTTGTCCGAATTTTGAGTGCCTTGTGGGGGTATTTATAGACCTCATTTACTGCCCAAAAACCTACCCTTGGGCATCTATTTCTGCCCCAAAATAAGTGCAAAGGTCGGCCAAAATGAAGAACAATTCCTAGCCACACATTCTTTGACTCACTTTCCAAGAGAGTTGATCCAATGGTTGAAAATTTGCCCAGCACACAAGCCAGCTGTTCTGATCATGGTGAGCACGAATTTGGGCCTTGTTGGATGCTAACTAAATGTTAAAAACTGGTTAGGAAGTAATGGAATTAGTTAAGGTAATTTAAAAATTCATTCGGTCTCATAATACCCGATTTCTTGCCCTCTACTAGGAAAAATAGCTAGGGGCTTCAAAAATTCCATTTCTTTTCATGATAATTCCCTATTTATTCCAAGAGTGTGATCTGGAAGTTTTGGGAATTTTTCAAGACCTCTAGATATTTATTTCACATTTTCTCCGAAATCAGGTCCTTACAGATAAGAATTCGGAAATAAATTCCCCATAAATTATTTCCTACATTTCCAATACTTGGAAACAATTTTATAAACTTATATATATTCTTAGGGAGTGTATCCATATTTTTCCTTGGATTTTTGGGGTCCTTAGGTAATTAAAATAATTTTATCACTTTAATTTCCCTTTATTTTTTCCTATTTTCCTAAAATAATTAATTTTTTTGGGAATTTTCACCAAAATTTATTTTGGGCTATTCTCACTCCCAAAACATCATGTGTGACTCAAAAACCTCTAATTCCATTTTTTGCTATTTTTAGGTAATTTTTGGAAACTTTTTTCAAAATTACCGTTTTGCCCCTAGGGACCCGATAAAGTCGGTTTCGTCCCATTTTGGGTTTTCATGCTTTACTCATACCTTATGCTTATCAATCATATCTCATTTTTCACACTCCCATTACTAGGGTTCCAAATTTTGGGATGTTACAAAAAGTACCTGCTATAGAATGGAGAAGAAAGGAGGAGAAGGTTGTCCACACTGCAGGGCCTGAGGTAGTCAAACATAATAGTCAGGAAGGCAAGAGAGAGACAGTCATTGTTGAAGACTTGGGCACGCCAACCTTTGCAACATTGGGAGAAAATGATGTGACATTTGAGGAAAAGAAAGAGACGAGTAATACAGCTACTAAGGCAGTGAAAATAAATAAAGAGAACACTATTGCCAAGCAATATGGGCCAGACCCAATGGTGAAAAACTTGGATTCTGGAAAGATAAAGTTAGGAAGTAAGAAAAGAAGTGTCATAACATGGCCCAAAATAGTCTCCCCCGTTTTAAAAAGAAAGCCAGCTAGTAGAATACACCAACTGGTTATTGGGTCCTTAACAAGTAAAGGACGTTTGGATTTTGGGCTTGAAGATCAACAACTAGCAACTAATTTCCAACCCATGGAAAGAGAAAATAGAACCAATGAGCACATTCCCACAAACTTAGGCTTAGAAGCCAATACCCCACCAATATCGACAAAGCAAACAGTAAGTAACCAGAAAAAACCACCTGATCCCCCTTCTAACCATATTAGTCAGACACAATTATTAGACACCCCAGAAGGTCACTACCAGGGGTATGAGACAAATGATGACAACCGTGAGATTGCACAGGGAGAGGATGGGCTGGATGAGGACTATGTGGACTTGCTATAGCTCCTCTGGTTTGAGTTTCCTCTTTTTCCTCTTTATTATTATTTTAATGAATTTTCTAGCTTAGAATTGTAGAGGTGCGGCCTCAAAATCCTTCCCTAGAGGAATAAGAGATGTCATTAGGGGTAAAAATGTTAGCTTACTAATGCTAATGGAAACTAGAATAAGTGTCTTGAAGGCAGATAGAGTAGTTAGCAAACTTGGCTTTAAAAACTGGATAAGATTAGAAGCCACTAGCTTTGCAGGAGGTATTTGGATACTTTGGAATGAGGAAGATGTTTTGGTGGCTTATGAATTGTCAACTACTCAATTGCTGCATGTCTTGGGTGATTTCAATGCTTAACTCTCTAGCAATGACAAGAAAGGGGGTGCCTGCTTGAACCATACGTCCATAAGACAATTTGGGGATTGCATACAACAAACAAATCTTGTTGAGGTGGAATGTGTAGGTGATCGTTTTACTTGGGAGAGGGGAATGTTGAAAGAACGAATTGACTGTTGTTTTACTAGTGCAGAATGGCTGAACTCTTACCCTTTAACTAAGGTTTACCACCTTAGCAAGTTCAGCTCTAACCATGTACCACTTTTAGTCAGGAGTAGTCATGAAATTGTTGTTCAAAGGAACCAAAATCTTTTTCAATGCTAGGCAGTGTGGTTTCTTGAAGAAGAATTTAAAGAAATTGTTAAAGTGAGCTGGAGATGTGGTAATTGGCAGGAACAAATTAATAATTTCACCAAGAAAGCTACAGACTAGAATAAATGGAAGGTGGGAAGTATACTGAGCAAGAAAAAAATCTTGCTAAGAAGAATTGAGGGAATAAAGTGGGCTAGAAGCCGAAGAGACAACCAACACCTTATGTGAACTAAGAGGGAACTTTGGAAGGAGTACAACAAAGCCCTTGCCCAAGAGGAATTACTATGGTTTCAGAAATCTAGATGTAGTTGGTTAAAGTGGGGGGACAAGAATAACAAATTCTTCCACACCTCAACAATTATTAGAAGACGAAGGAATAGAGTAGAAGGGCTAAAGGATTCAAATGGGGATTGGATTTTTTACCAATATACTCTCCAAAGCTGGGCACAAGCCTATTATCAAAGCCTGTTCAATAGTGAAATAGAAGTGCCAAGGGTTTTACAAACTCATCACAAGTTCTTAAGCTTAATTGATGGTGACAGGGGAAAGTTGACATCAAAAATAAGCAACGAGGAGATCAAAAAAGCTGCACTTACTTTATGTTATGGGAGTTTTTCATGGCCTTACTTTATGTTGGAACAAAGGCCTCCAGAAAATAGTTCTCTACTCTGACTGCTTAGAGGCTATTAACTTGATTTCAAGAGGCTGTCATGATTCTCACCCTTTCAAGGACATTATTGAAGACACAAGACTTCTTTTGAATAGAGATTGGCAAGTCCTCTTTCAACATGTTTATAGAGAAGATAATTCTTATGCTGATTACTTGGCTAAATCAGCCCATAAGAGCGACATCATCTTTTGTATCCTTGATCACCCTCGTCCTATTTTTCCAATAGGCAGGGGATTATAAGGAAAGTTTTTTCTTCTTAGTATTTGTTACTTTGCTTGTAATGTTTTACTTTTAAGGTAATAGTATCTAGTTATTATTCAAAAAAAAAATATCAACACAAATTTTAAATCAATATAAAGAATAAAAAATATTGGGGAGGTTAGCACATGACAAAGGACATTGGAGAGCAGGATATTAGAAACCCTAGAAACCCTTGCCCTTGTTTTTAATAAAGTTGGATCATTTGTTAGAGTAAAATACATTATCACTCTTCGACTTTGCTAATCCATTTTTTGACATTATTAGGAATAACTATTCTAGAATTTGTTCTCTTGATAGCAGATCTTCATATTTTATCATGTGTGAAACTGCCTCAACATATCTGTGACAAAATTGATGCTAGATGCATTGACTTCTTTTGGGAAATGATGGGAGATAAGAAACAAATGCAATTACTGAATAGCAATAATCTTTTCAAGCCAATTGATTATGGAGGGCTAGGAATCACAACAACGAAGTGTATCAATCAATCTCTTCTAAATCTCCTTCATTGCTAGCTAGTGCTTTGAAGTCAAATACTTTGATGTGACTCAACCCCCTTTATTAAAAGACCAATTCTTCTTGGATGTGGAAAGGAATCTTTGACTATGCCAACATCGTGGTGAATCAGTTAAATTGAAAAGTAGGTAACGACTCATCCATTCCCCTTAACCACCCTCTGTGGTAGGCTATGCAGCTAGGCTTAGTACTTGTATTCAATTTGTTATGGGTATCTGACCTTATATTGCATATCTCTTTCAATTGGAATCCTTTCAAATGGAATAAGCCTCTACTCTCCTATTTATATTCACCTAATGTTATCAATACAATTTTAAAAATTCCCATCTCCTTCTTAGGTGAAGATGATCAGCTTTATTGGACTGGTAACTTCCAAAGTTGTTATACTACTTAATCAGGTTACTAGAAATTCCTCAATGCTACTTTTCCTAATCTAGGGCCTTCTGGTCAATGCCACTTTTCCTAGTCTACTTTATTAGAAATTCTTATGGTCAAATAACTTGCCTTATAAATATTTACTATTGACCTAGAAATTGCTTCATAAAGCCTTGCCATCTAGTGATATTCTTTGAAAGCAACCATTGTTGTTTTGGTTGTAATGAGAGGAAGAGTCCTTGGAGCATATCTTCATTACTTGCCCATTTATT